>NW_019417239.1:83943-105070 GCF_000390285.2 Anoplophora glabripennis
ATATTTTGACCTCCTGAATCCAAAAAACTTGGTCGCAAAGCCTGAAAGTGGTCAGTTTAATTGTTATCAGCAAATTAAATGTTTAATTGGCTGTAAAAAGTTTATTTTTATAGCTAGTACACGGAACCCTATCTGGCTCCTAGAGTAATACGAACTGTAGTAGGATCGTATTCCATGCAAAGTAGAGCAAAAAGTTGTTGGTTTTTTATCAAAAGAAAATTGAATGTAATGCATAGGAATAATTGTTTTCGAATGTACGGTTATTACAATTTATCATTTTTAATATTATTAACGTTTTCACGTTTTATAATTTATTACGTTAAATAATACACAGTTTTAGTATTTCAATTTATTATTCAATATGCAGTTGCGTACAACCAAAGTTTACATAAGAAATGTAAACTTTAGTGTAAATCTAAACTTTAGTGAAACCAAGGTAGGTACTTATTTTTTGAGAAAGCAATACTTATGTTTTTTACCTGTTTAAAATGCCAGCACGAGTAAAACAGCATTCATCCATCCAGAGCACTTTGTTAATAAAGTTAGGTTCTGCTGCATTTCGATTTAGGAACCAATTGCAAAATTCAAGATGATTGGAGAAATCAGCTGCTTCTAAAGCTTGAACTTTTTGAAAATGTGTAATGTTAACTCCTTTGCGGGAAAAATGCGGGAAATATGGAGGGTGGTAGATTTGAATAAACACTTTAAATTGTTAATGGTTTTGTAACCCTGTGTAGTGTACTTTATATATTCGGGTATTTAGTGTGCCGACTTTTTTTATTTACTAAAATACGGTATGCCTACAAACCTCTGCTTTATTTATTTTCTTTTAACGAAAGTTGACTTCGAGAAGTCAGGCTTGTTAAAACATTTTCCACTAAGTTAATACAATTATTAAAATTATTTATAATAAAATGCAGCATGATCCTTTATTTACTTGAATTTTATTGGTTTCGTACAGATGTACAGATCCACAGATTATGATGTGAACTTGGCAACACTGTTCGTTTCAGCTGACGATTTGTTCGTGACATTACGTTACAAAATTTTCCGAGCATCCGGGCATCTAGCAGGGCCGCCCTCTTAGCGGGAGTTATGGGTTGATTTCCGTCATTTTTAGAAGTCAAGCAAAAAATTTTTTTTTCGATTTAAATGACATTATGACTGAATCACCCTGTATATATATAACGTGGAAATCTTCTTGAACCTTTTGCTTAATATTAAAATATATTTATTTTCTTGGGAATTGGGTTCTGGTGTGATAGTCGGTGAAAAAAAAGATAAAAGAAACAGCAGCGATTTCTTGATGTTTCGTTCCTGATCAGGAACTTTTTCAAAAGGCTTTTATTGTTAAAATTGTTATAGTTAATTAAATAAAACCAAAATACAAACAAACTACTTAATATTTAAAAATAATTTTTTCCTGTAATTACAATTAATTTAATAAAAATATTATTTTGTCAATACATACCTAAACAACCATTTTCGTAAAAAAATTTTTTTTAAAATTATGCATCAGTCATCAAATACATGTGCCCAAATTCAAATTATTTCACTTACTAGCTTTTAAATTATGTATTTCGAAAAATAAAAAATATTTTTCAAGTTTAACACTGTTTCTTTTTAACGGAGCACCTTAGATACATTGGACAAATTTTCACAATATAATATTATTTGCTTTTTTATTTTAAATTTGAAAAAGGCTTGCATTTTTAAATGTTGTAAGCGTATCAGGAAAATATTTTTAATCGGCAATGTGGTACGTGGATATGTTGGAAATGAAATAAGCGATATAATTATGATAAAATTGAAACAGGTAGCGGTGAATTTTTGTAAATTAAAAACGGAACGGACATCTAGTAATTTTATTGGAAATTATATTTTAAATGTATAGAAAACTATTTTAAATATTATTTGTTTATATGATAATAAGTGGAAATAACTAAAACGTAATTATTATTATTTGATTAAATTATGATATATTTGACTTAAATTTTTAATGTCGGTTTTGTCATTAATACTGTTTTTATTTTTCTTGGATTAATCTTTTGTTATAATTTGGTTCTTTGACAAGAATTTTAGTTTGATCAAAATTAAAACTTTTTTTCTTTAACATGTTATTAAGTGATGTTGCACAATTTTTAGTATATTTATGGCTCTTTAACCTATTTTCTAAATTTTGTGATGTCATACCTATATAATGACCATTGCAATCATTGCATGGAATAGAATACACTACATGAGATTGTTTTATTATAGGAGTTTTACTTTTTAAAGGTGTGAAAAATTGATTTAATTGATTGAACGATTTATGAGCAACTAAAATGTATTTAGATAAAATAGATTTAATTTTTTCAGATAAAGATTGTACATATGGTAATGCAATATACTGATGCATAGTTTTAAAAAAATTTTGTACGAAAATGGTTGTTTAGGTATGTATTGACAAAATTATATTTTTATTAAATTAATTGTAATTACAGGAAAAAATTGTTTCTAAATATTTTTAGGTTTTATCTAATTAACTATAACAATTTTAACAATAAAAGCCTTTTGAAAAAGTTCCTGATCAGGAACGAAACGTTAAGAAAGAAATCGCTGCTGTTACTTTTATCCTTTTTTTTAACCGATTATCACACCAGAACCCAATTCCCAAGAAAATAAATATATTTTAATATATACAGGGTAATCCATTAACGGTATCGAGCGGCTGTATATAGGAAACTAGACTTGCTACGATTATGGGGTAAAATATCTATTAACAAATACTACCAAAAGAAATTGATTTAAAATATTTTCAAGTTTGTAACTTCACCGCTAGGGGGCGCAACTGCTATAGTGTTACAGAAAATTGTCGGTTTTTCTAAATTTCGCTTATATAACCTAAGTTGAAAATACATTTTTTAGATGCACTGTTAAACCCTTCACAAGTTTTTTTAGAACTATTTTTGTTATTACCATAACAATGTCAGTATGAAGGATGCTATCTTGAAATTTTTAAATTGTCATAACTTCTAAATGCCTTAATCGATTTCAATAAACGATGGCTAGTTTTAAAGAACTATTAATAAAATTTATATTTATGATATGGGGATAAAAATATTATTTTCCTGCACAACGGTAGATGACACTAATGAGAAAAGTTTTGTAGTTGTCTCCGTTTACTAAAAAAATTAAATGCAACGATATAGGTTTTTATTCATGGTTTGATTCATTATGGAAAACAAATACACAAACCGGAGGTCGATATCTTTTTTAGTTTTCAAGTTATTGCTAAAATAGTGAAGTTGTGCTAGAACATCCTCCTTTATTTAATTCTTTAAATAACATTAACATAATCCAAGCCAAAATTAAATTATAAAACTATACCAATCTTGTCATTAAAAAGAATTATTGCTTTATTTTGAATTTTTTTTGATAACTGCAATATTGCATTTTTTTTATTAATTCCAAATATCTGAGTAGTTATAAAGAATTATTGTTTCCAAAACGAAGGAGGCTTTGTCCTATGAAAATAGACAAATAAAAAATTATGTTAAACGATATGTGACAGCTCTTGCTTCATGCAAAATTAGTGTCATTCGTGTGAGAAAAGTACTTGTGTTCCATATGAAATTCCCAGATCTCTAACTAATTCCCTTAGACTTATTTGGGGATTTACATGGACACAAGCCAACATATTAAAAATATTATCTTCCGTTCTTGCACGGCATGTCTTACAGAATGTAGTGGCGTCTGGATAAACGCTGAAATACTTCTTTGGAGTAGCGTATTCTATGCGGGTATCGCAAATCGTATTCTCTTGAAACTATATGGCATTTTTCAAACATTGAAAATAATCTGCCAACATATAGGCTTCCACATTCGTAAAAGGCATTTTCCTTGTTCACAAGTATTTTACAAATAACACTAATTTTGCATGTAGCAAGAGCTGTCACATTTCATTTGGCATAATTTTTCAGTTGTCTCTTTTCATAGGGCATAGCCTGCCTCGTTATGGAAACAAAAATCTTTATAACTACTCAGATATTTGGAATTAGTAAAAAAATTAAACATAGTAGTTATCAAAAAAATTTCAAAATAAAGCAATAATTCTTTTTAGGGACAAGATTGGTATAGTTTTACAATTTAATTTTGGCTTGGATTATGTCAATGTTATTTAGAGAACTAAATAAAGGATGATGTTCCAGCACAACCTCACTATTTTAGCAATAACTTGAATACGAAAAAAGATATCGACCTCCGGTTTGTGTATTTGTTTTCCATAATGAATGGTCTATCAAGCCATGAAAAAAAACCTATACCGTTGCATATAATTTTTTTTAGTAAACGGAGACAATTATAAAACTTTTCTCATTAGCGTCGTCTACCGTTGCGCAGGAAAATAATATTTTTATTCCTCTATCATAAAAATAAATTTTATTAATAGTTCTTTAAAAGGAGCCATCGTTTATTGAAATCGATCAAGACATTTAGAAGTTATGACAATTTAAAAATATTATTTTATCGGCGGGAAAACATATTTAGGGGGTGAAATACATCCTCAAAGTTCACCCCCCAAAACAGTTTTTTCTAAATATCTGGGGTTCTAATCAATATTTTGGAATGAAAAAAAGTGTAAATTGCTTCTTATAAAAAACAAATGTTTCACATTAGATTCCATGTTTGGAGGCTGCTACCCTTATTTTTTATTTCAGAAAAACTATATTTTTCAAAAAATTTTTATATATAAAAAAATTTATATTAAAAAAAATAAAAAATATGATTTATGTAAACAAATTGACAAGAATAATTTCTCATTTTAGGGGGCGAACAACTCCCTAGTAATCCCCTAGTGTGCGAAAAATGTCTTAACTTTTTCTCTAATCATACGAATATTTTTTTCTCTTGGTCTAAAACGGATTTAAACAGATGCAAACTACCCCTGATGTTCACCCCCAAAAATAGTATATCCATGATATCTCGCATTCTAATAAATATTATGGAATGAAACAAAATGGAAATTACCGAACCCGTTTATTGGGGGATGAGCAGCAGGGGTAGTTTGCATCAGTTTATATCCGTTTAGACCAATAGAAAAAAATATTTGTGAAATATCTGTATTTTTTATAAGAAATAATTTCCATTTCTTTTCATTTCAAAATATTGATTAGAACCCGAGATGTCACAGAAATACTGTTTTTGGGGGTGAACACGAGGGATAGTTTGCATCCGTTTAAATCCGTTTGAGGCTAAATAGAACAAATTATTCGTATGATTAGGGAAAAAGTAAAAACTTTTTATTTTAGACATTTTTCGCTCATTAGGGGGTTGTTCTAGAACTTAATTTTGCCAATTTGTTAACATGTTATATTTTTAATTTTTTTTTAACATGAATTTTTTATATACAAAAAATGTTTGAAAAATATAGTTTTTTGAAATAAAAAATAAGGGTAGCAACCCCCAAACACGAAATCACTAATGAAACATCTGTTTTTTTATAAGAAGTAATTTTACATGTTGTTTTATTCCAAAATATTGATTAGAACCCCAGATATTTAAAAAAAAACTGTTTTTAGGGGCGAACTTTGAGAATGTACTTCACCGACATATTATTTAATAATAATAATGCAGAATTATTATAAATACCTGACTCAATAGACAAAAACACATACGACTAAAAGAGTTCTTTTAGGTTATGAAATATGAAACAAATACAACGTAGAGCGCAAATAACAGGTACCTACGTACAACATAAAATAGCGGCCGTTTACGGCATGTTATTTACAAACGTTATTTCTAACATAACGTTTTAGCGTAAAATGGGATACATACTCGGCCTGATTGTTAAAATTTATACACATAACAATTAATTTTAAAAAACAATTATAACTAACGTCACATTTTTAAAACAAATTTTCGAGTTAATATACTGAAAAGGAGCATTGTCTGTGAAAAGTGAACCAATTTTTTTATACTTTAATTTGTCAGAACAAGTTTTTTTTTGAAAAAATCAACTAATATTCAAAACTGACTACAACCAACCAATGAGGTTAAAGAATTGCCTAACAGGGACAATTAGCATTGCCAACTACAGTAACAACTTAATACGGAGGTAAATCACTCCAAATTTGAAAAAGATGTAGGTAAATTTCTAAAATTATCAAAATGTAATAAAAAACTATAAATAGGTATTACTCAAATTGTTAATATCAGACTTTTTATTCAAGGCATTTGAAAATTCATTGATAGGAACTATCTCCAAAAAAACAAGCTTATTGTAATTAATTTCATTCTCTAAGACTGTGACACCGTTAAAATTCATTTTATGGCCTGTACTTAATGTATGTTCTGAAAGGGCACAGGACATTTTTTTTAAATTACAATTACTCTTATGCGATGTAAGTCTACCTTTTAATGTACGACCCGTTTGGCCAATGTATGTCTGGTTGCAGTTCACAATTTAGAAAAAAGTATTACCAGTAAGTTCTTAAAACTTAAAACCAATCTTTACATTTAAATCCTTAATAATGTACATTAATTTTGGAGCTAATTCTTTTAAAAACAAAAAAGATTTATATTTGAGAACAGTGAATTGTTATCAATTTCCATGTTATTATCAGTAAGTCTATTATGTAATGGAGAAACATTATTAGTGTCCATATTAAACAAAATTTTATTAATTAGATTTTTCTGGAACAGTGTTTTTAATTCATTAAAGACTGATTTACGAAACTGGGGTGTGTCAGTTTATATACCCTGGTTTTAAGGGCTGAGATTAGATTCAATTACATTTTATTTTGGTGGTATGAATGAAAATTAAGGTACCTGCCACTACTCATAGATTTTCTATACCACTTCGTGGCTAACATGTTGTGTTGGTCCCTATATATTGACATATCCAAAAATGGGATGCAATTGTTCTGCTCCTTTTCAACGGTGAACTGGATGTCATTATCATAACTTAAAAACCCTTAGAGTTATCTATCTATCTCATTTTGTGTAACCGCCAGAATCAAATCATCTACGTAGCGTTTTCCAAATGGTATTTCCATATGTAACTTTGATAGGCAATCCCTAACCAAATCATCTAAAACGTAATTAACTAATATAGGTGAAATTATGGACTCCATTGGGGTACCAAAAACTTGTTTGTAATAAACCCCCTCAAAAACACAATAATTAGAATCAAAAATAAATTTTAAAACTGTTAAAAAATTATCCAAATCTAAATTTGAGTTAACATTAATTGAATTCCAATTTACGGTTATACTAGTTAAAATTCTCGTTTAGGGTAAATTAGTAAACAGTGAAACAACATCAAAACTGACAATTACAAATTCCTCTGGTAACTGATAATTATTAATAAAATTACTAAACTGGAAAGAATCCATAACATAAAAATCATTGTCGGTATTATAAAATTTAATCAAAAAATCTGTTAAAGATTTAGCTAACGAACCATTGGGACAATTAATAGATGACACAATTGGACGCATTGCAAGTTCCGGTTTATGTATTTTCTTCAGATTGACCTTGAAACGACCTTTACCTGACCTACAAGTGACCTTAGATAGCTAAGCTACCAAGAATTCAGGTTCAGAGATCGCAAAAACATTATACCTACTGGTCAAAATTCATTACATGCCTCAGTTTTTGAATCCATCGACTTGAAATTTCGTGAAGCTTACTCAGTCCTACAGCCAAAATCACACACTTCCCCCCTCTATATCTCTGAAACTATCCATAGGACCACTGACGAAAAGTGACAACTTTTCATCAGAATGTCGAGAACTATAACATATCACAATTCCCGCCAACTCTAGCGGGACCCAATTTCCATTCATTTTGTGCGGGGTCCTTTGGAGTGATTGAACTATATTCTTATAGACACTTACTTATCTGTTTTTTTTTTAATTTTAAATTTTTGTTTATATCCTCAGTTCGATTTATGTAATTTATTTGTGTATTCAAGGGTTAAGTGGCAAAGCACACTTTGTATGAACTTCTTGAGATTTCCAAACTAACATGTTTATTTGATATGCTTTATACTGTTGTTTCCTTTTTCTTCTTGGAAATAAAGGTATTATTATTATTATTATTATTATTATTATTATGCATTTGGCATGTCCTAGTAATAAAGAATTTAGGGAATAGACAAACTATAATATGATTTGTTGTGGATTACAGAATAATACGTTGGCCAGAAAGTCACTTTTTCTCTATTTACCAGTAGGATTTCAAATTCCCAGTATAAAAATATAAATATTTGAAAAATAATAATATTTGCTTATAAAAGATCTGCATGCAGTGTCGGCTGAAGCGGGGTACTCTGGGATGCCGCCCACCTCTAGAAATTTTAGTAGTAAGAAAAATTTATTTAAAATTTAGTTTACAGTGTTATCTAGATAATTAAATAGATTAGTCTTATGAAAGACATTAAGAAGGAAATGATAAATTTGTAACGTGCAGTCAATTTAACTTGACTTGCAGAATTCATTTGAAAAACACGAAATATGTGGGAGTGGCAGTAGCGCAAAATGTAATAGGTATTCACCGCTTTTTTTATTAAATGTAATTGGTTACACATGGTGTAAAATTTTATATCCTACGTATTGTTTTTTGTGTTTTTTTTTAAGTTATAAACGTTTAGACAACAGCACTTGCAATGCTGCTTGCTTGCAACTATCTACTGAAAAATCAGTGGTGCGAGAAATACCAAATTTGAATAAGTATATAATTGAAAAGTTTATTTCTGACAAAAGCAGAAGAATGGACTTTCACTATAAAAAAATAATATTGTGCACATTTTCACTATATTTCAATAGTACTTAAAATATCTACCCAATTATACAGTGTAAACTCTTTATAACGTCGTTCTTTATAACGAAAAACTTCCTATAACATAGAAATTAGGTCAATTTGGTTGGTTTACATCAAAACCCATACATTAATACACTCTTTATAGCGCAACAGCCATTCTCTATTATGAAAAAATATGTTCATATTTAGACGCCAGCAAATATTTACAGAAGTATTTAACAGTGTAATTGTTTTTATTATCAGCTTACAAAAGGTTCCGACTAAATCTTTGAGGTGCTGAAATTTCCCTGTCCCTGAGGTCGTAAACAACTGCCTTGCTTTTGTTATTGCTAATTGTCTCGAACACGTGTGCCATTACTCTTGGATTACATTGTTTCTAGGAAATTTTGCGCGCAGTTACTAAACGCACTAGGCACCTATCGTGTATTATCAGTCGTAAATCTACTTTAAAACTGTCAAGATGGCCAGTAAAAGAAAGGCGTTATGTGTTAACGAAAAAGTTTGTTTGATACGTGCGGTAGAAAAAGGAGAAAAGAAAAGTAATGTTGGAAGACGTTTAGGCTTCAGTCCATCTACCATTTGGAAAAACAAAGAAGCAATTCTACAGGCGGAACTGCAGGGAGTGTCTACTAAAAAATTTTAAGGAAGCCAAAATTCGAAGACTTAGATCAAGCAATGTTGTCGTGGTTTAACAATCAGCGTGCCAGAATAATGTACCCATCTCGGGGCCAATTGTTAAAGCCAAGGCTGAGAAGTTTGCCGAACAACTAGGCATTACTGACTTTAAAACATCAGAAGGTTGGCTTGGAAAATTTAAGCACCGTCATAACATTACCTATGGTAAAATGAATGGAGAGGCACGTGATGTCGATATGAATGTGACTAACGACTGGATTAATAACGTGTGGCCTAAATTAATGGATAAGTACTCAATCAATTTAATTACCTATTGAAAGTACATAATAAAATTGGAAATTATTGTAATTGGTGAAATGTGGTTATTTTTCCTTCTTCCCTCCATATAACAAAAACTTTATAACGAAAAAAAATCCTCGGTTCCTTAAGATTCGTTAAAAAGGGTTTACACTGTATTTGAGTTTTTTTTCAATACTTTGTACTTAAATTTTGTTAAAACACCGTACTTTCGTATAATTATTTTTTGTGCAGATATTAAAATTATCTGATAATTCTTCTACATTGCACTGCTTTTCCTTAATAAGGCTGTGGACGATAATAGCTAATACCCTGCGATTAAAGAAATCTTTACGTCGATTGCTGTGTATGAAGTTGTTCTAGTTTGCTATTACGCTAATAGAGACCGCCACTTCTTGGATAGATTTTCTTCTATCTATCTGGTTCTATTGCTGTTTTACTAAAAGTGCGTTTTCTTGTCTATAAAACACCGACCTTAAACATTATAATATAAAAGAATTACGTTCATTTGTTAGTAGAGTGAGTATTTATTTTGTGAAACTATTGAATGAATTAATAATGGTATATCATGTTTGATTGAATATTCTGTGGACAACTTTATATCAATATCTATAATCTACGTATTTCTGTTAACTATAACCATCGAAAAATCAGACAGAGCATTCAATAAAAAATATGTGATCTTCTACATTTTTACACAACCTGTATAATACAATTTTTTTTAACATACGTTAATATGGTACCAAATTGGAAGTCGACGCTTAGATAATAATTTCGAATTTTTGAATTCCAAGGCGAATTCATATAAAATAAGTAATTAATTTAGGTAAATTCATATTTTTAATTCTAACTTCATTTATTTTATTTAGCATTTAACACAAATGCAATTTCCAACTCCAAGTTATTACTTGGCAACATTGCCACACTTCGGAACTGTTAAAACTGTCTGTCACCTATTACCAAGTAGAAGAGTTACCACGCCAAATTTTATTGTTAGATGCCAGCTCAGAAGGAACTACGTCCTTTTTGGGTTGCCAATTTCCAGCATTTAACGTGTGGTCTGGTGCGTTAGTTATTTTGTCTGTAGTACAATGCTATTCATTTTCTTTCAATGCTGATTGTAAAAAGTATATCTTTATAAATATTAGATTATAATAATATATAAACCATATTTGTTATATTTTATAAATTTTTATATGCAGAAAATAATGCCAGAAAAAAGAAAGTTTATGAGCAAGAACAGAATGAAGAAAATCCATTGAGATGTCCTGTTAAATTATATGAGTTCTACTTATCAAAATGGTAAGTACTTATCAAATATCTTCTAATACTAGACATAAATATGTAAGGTGAATGTGTACATATATTTTAACTGCAGTTATAATTTGCAATGTAAATGAGTAGTGAAAGTTATTTCTTAAAGTTACCAACCGAACACCCTATGCTCTCCAGATTTGCTTTTGTTTCATCACAGAAATTATTTTACATAAATGAGCGCATCAGGGCAAAAGTGTTCACGCAAGAGTATTATAGGTCATCAAATATGGCGGCCGTTAAGCCCTTGCAATACATAATGGGAAACAATCGTTCGAGTGGCTGGAAATTTGATGCTCAGGGATTTTTACGGTCAACAATCACAATTCTGATGTCAAAATTACAAAATCTGAAATAGCGGATCCAATATGAAAGCCATAAAAGTCCTTACATAGGCCAATACAAAATGGGCACATTATCCATAATGACCCTTGGAACGTCTTGAAAATCGCTAATAGGGATGTTTTGTTTAGGGCTCACGTTAGTAAGGCCCATGTAACCGCCATGTCCCTGTCTAGTGATTTTCAAGACATTCCAAGAGTGGTTAAGGATATTAAATTCGCATTGTTGTCCATACATTGTGCCCATTTTGTATTACAAGGGCCGCCATATTGTATCTGCCACTTAGAATTTTGCTATTTTGCAATCAGAATTGTGATTGCCAACCCCACAAACTACTAAGTATCAAATTTCGAGCCGGTCTAACAATTGTTGACCAAGTTGTATTGGCCTATATAAATACCTATATGGCCGCCATTTTGGATTTGCCATTTTGAATCTTGCGATTTTGATATCCGACCGTAAAAATCCCAATTTTTACATCTGATTCATGTTTTATGACCTTATTTGAACACTTTTAGCCTGATGCGTTCATTTATATGAAATAATTTCTGTGATCAATCAAAAGTCCTACACGAAGCCTATTCAGCAGCCATTTTGAGAATCGAAAAATGCCATTCGATTCCAGAAACTACATGAAAAAACATAATTTTGAGCCCTTGTTAGAATGTTCAAAGCTAAAGCAATTCTGGAGAGCAACGGGTTTCAGATAACACAAGAAGCTACTGAAGAAATCTGGCGACACCGGAGAGCATTACTTGTTTGTAAATTTTTCTTAGTCAAGTTATTTCTTACAATTTTGCATTTGGAAGTACTAGTTTATCCCTTCAAATAAAAAAGTTAGACTGTCAGGTTTTAAAAAAATTACATTGTTTTTTAAATTATCATACTAAAAATCTGAAATGTTCATCTTTATTGGTTTTGCAAGTATTGCCAGAACTGGAAAAAAATGTATGTGTTTGACATTCTGCTTATTAAAAACAATTTTTGATTAAGCAGTACTTGTCAACAGCACCCCTTTGTGACTAGAAAAATTTTTATTAAGCAATTATCACCATTGTGTTATTTAAATATAGAGTGGTCACTAATTCACCAATTTGTTTTAAATTTTGAAATTTATCTGAGGATATAACTCGACAAATAATCTATTCTGTTGTAAACAATTAAAATTATTTTTAATTGATAGATGATAAATTACCTAAACTTCACCCTGTGCATCTTTTATCCTGTACAAATAATGTCTTTTGTTACTATATTTTTTAAAGGTATATTTTTTAAACAAAGATGACAAAAATAGAGTCTACAATCTAAGCCTTTATACTTTACCTGGTTAATTAATTTTTTTTATAAAATCTGACGTTTTATAAATAACACTAACGACATTCACAAACTATTCAAATAAAAAATTTTTATAACAGAAAATTTGCACTCATTTTGAAGTATTTCCTCGAGAATGGTAATCGATGTCATTTTTTAGCCCCGAAAGTGTCAAAACTCGAAATGATGTTTTCTACTTACAACCAGAAAGATCTTGTGTACCAGATAGTCCAGTTTGGTATTCCACAATGCCTCTACCTAGAGAAGCCCTGGAAAAGATGCTTCATCGAGTGAAAATGGTTAAAGAGATAAACGTTGCTTTACTTACTAGTTAATCTACATATGTATATAAAATTGTACAGTTGTATATATTGCGCATACAACTGGCAAAGCAAGAATGGAAGTGGCTCAAACCGTTATACAAACAGTATATCAAAAAAGTGCTAATTGTTCATGCACCACATCATCCTGTAAATTAACTAAGTATGCATCTTATATATATTTTTTGTGTAACACAAATAAGTTGTCATGGCACGACTTATTTGTGATATTTTATCTAAAAATTACTAGATTGTTATGAAAAATAGAAACTATATCTGTCAGAATTGTGATATCAACTTTTATAGGATTTAAATTCTTCAAGAATATTAGCAATTTATTTTTATTCAATCAGCAGTTTGAAAATTATAATTCAAATTTACATGGTGTGAAATAAATGTAGGAACAAATAACCAGGGAGTAGATAGTAGGCTATGAATAGTTATATTTCTTGAAAACAGTTGCTAGTAACATGGAATTATGATTTGTAACAAAATACGTCAAATATTTTCTTTTAAAGAAAAAAATGTAATTTAAACCTTGAATATCATATAAAAAAGTGTAGGTTAATATTTATATTTAAAAAAAGATTGTAATCAGGTTTGGTTAGACCATAATTTAATATGTACATTGAAAACCCATCAAATTCTGAGAATGCAAAAATCTGTTTTTCATAATGATAGGCAAATTATCAAGTCGAAAAGGCATTCAAAATTTTAACCAAAACGATTTGGTTCTCTCCTTATAATTAATAAAAAATAATAAAATTTGTACTTTTAGAATGTGTTGAATTTTTTTATTGTATAAAGTCTCTTAAGATATCTCAGTCCAATACAGGGTGTTTCAAAAAAGTATTGCCAAACTTCAGGGGGACATAGAGGGCATTGTAGTAGAAAATTTTTGCATATAAAGTCGGAAATAAGCCGTTTTGGCCCTGGAGCAATTTTTGTCCAAAAACGTAATGTTGACACGAAAGGACTTTGATATTTAAGTAATTCTTATAAAGGATAACGGAAAAACTGATTTGAAACAAAATAAACAGGTTTATCTCTTCTGATAAGTGTTTACCAACTGCATGTCCTACACATAGGCTTGCCAGATCTCCGGGTTTCGATGGTACATCTTCGGACTCCGGGTTAACTTGATTTGTCCGATTGCAATTGCAAAACCTTTTTTTAGGCTAGATATTTCCTGAGTATATCTTCTTTTTTTTTAGAGATCGATTTCTTTATAAACAATTTGACTCCCAGATTTTCTAGACCTTTTTTTTTAGGCATCAATTTCTCCGGGTCTGTCATAAAATAGATCTGGTAACCCTACCTACACATGATGTGGTAAAAATTTATTTTATCCACAACTGTGTGACGCATCTAATCTCGCCATGCAATGTCATCTGTGTCACGCTGTGAGGAATAGTGAAATAAATGAACACTGAGCTGTCACCTAATAAATGATCGGACCTAATTAGGTGTTTCACATTTGTTTTGATTGCGACAAAATTTTGCTTCTAAGTTGTTGAAATTGACCAATTTACATTCGAAGAGTATGCAGAAATGTATCTTATTTATGGCGAAGCAAGATGCAATGCTAGAGAAGCTGAGTGGTTTCTGCATCGCCGACCTCTTTTCGTCTATCCATCTTCGGACAAGAGAAAAAAATTACTTTAATCCAGATGTAGGAAGTTCACATCCACGAACTGCACAGACAGTGGTCATTGAGGAACAGGTTTTGCATTGAACTAAAGAACAACCTACCACAAGCCGCTTTGAACAATTATTATAAAATTAGTTTTGTGTTATCCTTAATAAAAATTACCTAGATATCGAAGCTCTTTGGGGTCAATGTAATAAATATTACGTTTTTGGATAAAAATTGCTCCAATCAAAACCGCTCATTTCCGAGTTTCCACTGCAATGTTCTCTATAACCCCCTCAAGTTTGGCAACACCTTTTTGAAACACCCTGTATAACTGGCCAAATTTATTCCAATTTATAAAAACCTAAAATAAATGTTATTGCTCATTAGTTTGAATTTTTTTAAAATTTTTTAAATTATCGAACATGTTTAATGTCAGTACTAAATTAATTCTGTTATAGAGATGTACATTTTACCAATAAAGTAAATATTTTACTTTCCTACCTCAATTTTATCAGTAAAAACAGTCACTTTAAGTTAAAAAAAAAACATTCATAAAGTCGCTACTTTAAAATTTCATTACATTCACATAAAATTTGTATTTTTTTTATATTCTTTTCTGTCATTATAGTGCTCGTCTGGTTATAATCGTGAAAGAATAGAAGGGTAAAATGTACTTCATTGAAGAATTGGGAATTGCAGACATTTGAAAATTAATATTTTACAGTTGCTTATATGATTTCTTGGTTTCTTTAATATTCTTCGAATTAAATATAATTATTTAAATATTTTAATTTTTGATAACCAAAAACATTTATTTCAGTAAATATGTTAAAATATAGATTTATAATAAAATGACAGTTCTATTTATTAAATAAAACTACAAAAAATAAAACCTTTAATAAATATCTAACATATTTTATGTAAAATTTTCATATGTGGTACATATTTTCAAGCTGATTTTGGAGAAGGAAAATGGAAGTGGACTCACTGAACCTATCATTTGTTTTAATATTAATTACTACTCAATAGCTCTATTTCTCAAATTTTTGAGCAGTAATGCCACTTTTACCATATATTAAATGTCATATTTGATAGATGATATAGAAAATTATGTTATTTCATTTATATACAACATTTGGATTATTTTTTAAACAAAAAAAAAGCAAGCAAAATTTAGAAAATAATTTAGTTAGGGCAAAATTAATTTTCAGAAACTAACAGACATATAACATAATATCCAAATTAAATAATATAAAAAATATAGAGTAACCCAAATCAAGTTAATACTATTGCCAGCTTCATTATTATTGATGATACACATAAAAAAAAGAATAAACATAAATCTACTCTATATAAAAAAAAATTAAAATGCTGATAATCAAGCCAATTTAAAAATATATTAACTCGTAATTAGCCTTAAAAATTAGCAATCAGCTGATCTCGGTGATCTTATATTTGAATACAAATATTGCATTAAATAAAATGTGTTCTGTGCAGGTTACCTTCCTTGAATGACATTAGCATTTAACAATCACAACTGAGAACATCACAAACCACATATTTCTTAAAGCAAACTGGGTTGCCAATGGGGTATTTTCCAACGTTTCAACTATATCATGAAATAAAAATACATAGAAAAACAAATTTTGGACCGTTATATTTCTTTTTCATTTCGATCTCATTAAAGTTCTAAAGGTGATTTAAATAATGTGATGTCTTTAAGCGAAAATTTCAAACCAGCATCAAAGGTTATTTTTTAGAATAGTTTAGTCTATTGGAGGGTAATATATGCAAATCAGCATAACTGCTTTCACGTTTTGGGCAATTTCTTCAGTGTTGCCAGAATCATCCATTAAAGTGAGAGACAAACAAGGCATCTGTTATAATAATATAATTACTTGCAAATTAAAAATAATTAGAAATTCCAGCTATTTATTATTATTTATAAATTAAAAAAGTTTTTTCGGCAAATATTTTGTCAGACCTGTAAAATAAGTTTTTAGTTATTAAAATTTTCACGTATGGTTTTAATTGGTATTTTAGGTGTTTAAAAAGTAATTATTGCAAATGAAACATTTCTCAATCTGGTAATGATGGATGTTTCCCATTTCCTTTATTCATCGAAGAGACCATAACAACCCCATCAGAGGATACGGAATTATTGGATTTATAATGTCCTACTTAAAATATTGATGCAGAAACAACTGCCACCTCATCAGTATGTCAACAGATATTAAGTGTTTTTCCTAGTTTTTCACAACTTAATGACGTCATATACATAAAGTAAAATTTCAAATTAAAATAAGAAATGCACATTTCCAATTTCTTTACAATTGAAGGAAACTATGCTATTCCTAATAGCATTTTTGTCCACTTCTAGGCGTCCACTATACTGTACCCAAATTGTATTAGTTAATTTTTTTCTAATATGAATGCATTTTGTGGACAAGGCGGATCATAAGCTGATCAACTTTTCAACAAATTTCCACATCTCTTACATCATCATCTCATTCTTATTACCCAGACCAAACTAGTAATATATCTGGTTATTTTATACTTCATAATAATTTCTAATTAATTTGAATATTCTATATTACCAATATTAAAATACATAATGTATTTGAAATAAAACACTTGAGTATATACCCTTTATTAAAAAATTATATGTATGAGAATATATGTTGTTACAGTTTATGATTCATATTTGCTTGAATTGTTTTGTACTGACATCTTGTTTTACAAGGAACGGAGTTGTAAATTTTCATAATTTGCTTGTGTGGAGTGATCAGAATCCTAAAGAAACATGACAATAATGACATTACCTGATAGCCACAGCAATCAACATCTTGTTTTCATCGCCTACTAATAAATTTTAAATCCGTGACACTGCTACGCAAACCGAAACGTACAGACCTGCAAATAATGCCATTTTTCTCAAGAATGGTAGGCAAGTTTCTCAAGAGACAATTTTTTTTTAAAATAAAACGATATTTTCAATGTTGCTGTCCGTTTTAAAAAAATACTTGCACTAAAAGTTTTGACCACTAAAAGGGAGAGGTAATTGGAGAAAACTATCACCCAGTATATCGATTTGACTAAAGCTTTAAGAAATAATACGCTATAATAGTCCAAATAAATATGCCAAATTTTAACGTGACCGGTAAAAGGGTTATGAAGTTATTCATTAAATTATTTTTATTTTTGACAACTTTGAAGGCCTGTAACTCAAAAACCAAAAAGTTTTTATTTAACTTTTTTTCGTAGATCGTATTTATTTATCATCGTGAATATGCAGTCAAACGTTATCGGTGAAATTTGCGGACATCCTGTATACGGTGTACGTACTGGTAGTACCGGTAGTACCAATAGATATATATACTACGATAGAATCATGATAAAATGTCTATTTCCATTATCGCTATTTATCGCAATAGCGGCTTTTTTTATGATAAATTGTTGGAATACTATTTTCGACTTTTTCGAATTCGTCGGAATACATAGATATATATACAGACACCGGAATTATTAGCTGTTATCGTTCGATAAAACGATAGTGGCTTTTTTATGAAAAAATTTTCCGTTAAGATTTTCGACTTCCTTTAGAATATGTCTAAATATATAAAGGCATCGCAGGTGGCGATAGATAAACGCCAGAAGAATTAGCCGTTATCGCTCGAAAGAACGATAGCGGCTTTTTTTATGAACAAATTCTCCGTTACGGTTTTCTATTGACAGTATCGACTTTCAAATTTTTCAATGAGTATAACGCAGGTGGCGTTTACGATGTTTTTTTTTAGAGAACATTACCTATAACTGTACCTCAGAGCTAAACTGTATTAAGTGCCAAAAATGAAATTTTACAGGAGATTTAAAGATTTAAATTTTGCTTATCATTCCTTAATTTCGAACTCTTACTTCTCCTTGATAAAAAAAATTAATATGATGTGAAGTTATACGTCTATTTTAATATTATTTATTGTAATTTAAAGAATAATTTTCTATTGATATTTTTTTTTTCGAAAATATGGAGAACACTATTTGGCACAAACATGATTTAGCGATTTTATATTATAATATTTACTAATTGTGGATAATACTGAGGATAATACTGATAAAAACTACCAATTTAATTTTTTTTATTGAAATAGTACAAACAACATAACAATAAATAAACTACATTCAAAAAATATGTTTAAAAATATAAACATCAGATAATATTCATAAAAAAAAATAGTTTAAATAAACCAACAACACATTTGATTTTTAATAAACTGGATAGAAAAAACAAAAACAAATGTAATTATTATTCTTTAAACAGAAATGTCGCCTTTACATGTCATCGGTCACTTTTTCAATAACTAATAATTTACCAGTTATCGCCAACACTACAAAAACACGTCTACACATGATGAATGTGGATATAATACTAAAGTAAACCAACATGATCTTGATATGTGTGGAGTTAATACTCCGAAGTCAAACTAATAGAATATTAACTCCACATATACACCTGTTTGGCTCGGACTAAATTGATGTAACAAGGAACTTAATACTGTGGAAATGAAACACGGTTAATATTAAATACACATACGATTGTCTAGCTTGGAGACAGGTTGGGACTTATTATTATTTAGCACTGTCTATCTTCGAAAATATCATGAGTGGGAGTTATTACTGTTTATCACGTGAAAGAGCATAAGAAACTGTGTTGGGCTGTCAAATAATCCCATTTTCGTAAAAAATTGAGAATACAGTTTAGCTCTGAGGTACAGATAAAGAAAGAAACTGTTGCTGTATCGAAATATTCTAAACCGGCTTGTTAACCCCTAATTCTTTTTTGTTTCTCGACCTAGATTCATGCCGTTTGGTTTGCTGGATTCTTTAGACGAAATGCTACGAGATACCTAGGAACTAGTTTTTCTATATTCTTAATGGTTAAAAAATATTTTATTAAGTTAAATCAGGTCAAAAATCTATATCATAATTTTTTTAACTAGCGAATACATATTTTTCGATATCAACACAACAGCTTGGAGAGAAACGCAATATACTGGCTTGTTCAGCCTGTTGGGACTGCGTTTGAAGCATATCAATTTTCCGAGAATTTTCATGGACTCGATTTGTTCAGAAAAATTTGAGGTCTTGGAAAAATCTGAAAAATTCCCTATTACCATAATCTGGCGAATCTAAAACCGAAATTGAGATTTTCTTTTGTATATTGACGCTCCCTAACTTTTATCTAGAATGATGTGATTTGCTCACTATATTTTCCTGACCATATAAATTCTTTAATAATTATTAATCTTCTGGGAAACTGGTCACAAGCAAAATAATTTGTTTACAAAAACATTTTTTTTTCTTTTTTACAATTTTTATTACGATCTTTTTGGGTCTTATCCCATCTTGAGATAAACGACATCACGACCATGGATAATAAAAAATGTTTTTATGTACCAATTAAAATCTAAAAACATTTTTTTTATATCTAATTAAAACAATACTGTCGTAATCTATCTTGGTCTCTTTCGGCGGAATCACGTTCTACGGCTCCAGAACGTGGGGGGTGGGTGGTAGTCGATGCCTCCCCTGGAGTTCGAACCCCACGTTGGGCGCCGTGTCGTAATAACGTATCAGTGTCGGGATTGGTTCCCTACCCCCCCGATGACATAAAAAACTTAATACGTGACCATAGAAAATGGAATATTAACATAGAATGAAATCTGATATACAACAACCTATACCATTTGCATACCTAACATTCCACTGTAACTTCGGCTTCCATATCGTAAGATGGTGCTATTTAGTTTTTGTGATTTCAAACGCAGATAATGCAGGTATCATTTTGTTTTGATTTTGACCCTTGTTTATGTACTTTTGACGTTTGTCATATGTTAATACGTTTGATTATTGTCTGCCAAATAAAAAGTTATATAGTTAAACCACAGCAAAATTAAACCTGATGGCCGTATATTTATGTCAACACCAAATAATCCTGGTCCATCAACCAGTTCTACCTTTGTACATTTTGGTAAGTATATTTTCATGAATACAGAGTTTAAGTAGTCAACATTCATGTATTTTAATTTTCATAAAAAGCATATTTTAGTATCACATTTAGCTGTATTTCTATTTTAGGTGATGAAAATAATGAATTGGGTGCAATTCAGTACCGTCAGACATCTGAAAATTCTCAAATAAGGTTAAATGATCCTGTAGCACGCAGTATGTAATATTAATGAGTTAATGTAATATCAGTTTTTATTTGCCGTTTTTTCAGAACATGGTTTGTTGAAAAATGTTGGTGTACATAAGAGTTCACAACTGTCTCCTATCTCCAGAATTCTGTATAAGCAAGCTTTGTATTACGAGAAGAAAGCTTCCATACTCTCCAAACGGAAAATGGATTGACAACGTAAAATCCAAACTATCGAAAAATGGTCAAAAGAAAAATGCTTTCAAAATTTGA
>NW_019417239.1:108212-111591 GCF_000390285.2 Anoplophora glabripennis
CCCTCCCGCGCTAGCCTAAGGGCCACCTTAGCAAAGCGCATCCCAGGCTGCATAGCCGCACTACCCTACCCAACCATACCACACATAAACATGACACTACCCCCGGGGTTTACACAGACGAGCCGGCGAAGCAAGAAGAGCGCCAGAAGAAAGGGCCCTAGCCGGCGGGGCCCAGCCAGGACAAAAGGAGGTCCCACAAAGCGCCTACACCGGCCGCATTTGCGGTCGGGGTAGACGACGGATGGGGCCCACCTACGAAGGCTGTCCAGGCCTACACGAGATGAGGCAGGATAAAGAGGGATAATCCCCCTCGATCCCAAATCATTGAGGCCAATTTCTAGCCATGGAATAATGGCGCGCGGCGGTTCCCTACCCCGTGTCACCGGAACGTGGAGATGGATGGCAGAGGATGCCATCCACGGAGTTCTATCCACACGTTGGGCGCCATGTGATGGTTCGCCGCTCTTGAATCCTACCGGGTGGTTTTGGTGGGTAACCCCGTGGCGATTAATTATGGGTGAACCATTTCGTGGTAAATCGTGTGCCCTATCAGGCTCGATGGGTGCGCCCAGAGGGGTGGTCAAATCGGTATCTGTAATCCTCGAAGCAGCGGACCTCAGCGCATAGGGCACTGTGGCTACGCCGTGCCGCGTACTTCTGAGGGCTACCGACGTCGGCCCCTCGGACTCAACATTCATCGGCAAACAAGTGTAAAGGCAGTCCGTGCCACCGCTGGCTTCCGTCTTCACTACCCCGCTAGGTGTAGCGATCGCAGTAGGTAGACTTTGTGGGCTTGGTTCTCCGTCCCTGGGCGACGAAGTCTCGCCTAGCCCAGTCATGACCGCAAGATCACGAACTAATTAATTTTGTGTAGTGAGGTTACTGGGACTCGTAGCACTGGACTTATCGGAGGTCATCATCTTACCCGGACCGATGTTAATGTAGAGCGAGCTTTGCTCTAATGTTTTATGTAGCACTGAAGCTAATAAAGGTAGGTCTCTCGAGGGAGCCTGGAAGCGGGGCTGCTTCAATTTTCGAGTACGCCGCTCAAGTAACGGTCGTACTATGGCCTTGGAGCGCCCTAGCCTCGATCAAAGGATTCGTTGGGCAAATGTTGCCTCGAAAGGTTAATATGAACGGGCGGTCTCCTCTTTGGGAGCTGGTTTAGCTAAAAGCTATGCAAGCGAGCTACGGCACTCAACTGAGTGACCGTAATCAGTTGCTGTATGGCGAGGTAGGACTGCCTCGACGAGGGACCCCGATTGAGGTTTGGTCGAGGGAGGTTGCTTCGATTGTGCAGGTCTCAACAGAGCCTGAATGTATAGGTCTCAATGGAGCCTATGTATATACCGTTGTGCGATGCAGGGTCTCGACGGAGCCGGTGCTATCGGACAAGGTCTTCGTCGGAGGTGGTCAGCCTCGGACGGATATGTCTCGTGAAGCGAGATATGGGAGCTCTTTGGCTCTGATTCTTTCTCAGATAAAGAGCTTCGTCGGGCAAAAGGGCCGCGATGGAATGGCAGGCTTCTCTGGATTTTTTCCGAAAGTTCGGATATCGTTTTTCGGCATCAACATCATCGTCTTACCCGGGAGTCGGAAGGTCCTTAACTTCGGAACATCCGGAATTTTCCGATTGTCGGACGGGAATCGCATCGCTGGAGCGAAAAGATCCTCTTTCTGGCCCAAAGACGGAAAAATTGGAAAGTGTGGTGAAAACTTCCGCAAAAACTTTGTAAAAGAGCTTACGGAGAGGTTATGCCTGGATGAATCTTCGCAATATTTTCGGGGATGATGGACGGTGCGGACACTTTTGGCGGAAATAAGGAAAACGTAAAATCCTGTTTTGGATTAGCTGGCCGTTAGTCGTCACACGATTCGGTTCGAATTTGGAGATGAGTACCATAGAAGAATACTCTACTATGGTTTTGAGGTTCGGCCGAGATCGTATGAGCGGAACGACTGAAAACGCGGAAAGCGTATAATCAATGTTTCCCCGTATAACGGCGTTGTGCCTCATACGATTCGAACCAAAGTTTGTTATGTTAATGCCAGCAATGCGTAGTATGCTGCATTAAATTTCTGTCCAGATCGCTCGAGTGGTTCAGATGTTATTAGCGATAGCATCCTTGGAGTGGCTACTTAGCGCATTAGTGGCAGACCCGGGCGAGATCGGCCGCGGTGTTGGAAAATTGGAAAAATGAACGAAACCCGATGTTTGGGTTTCCACAGAGCTATCTCTGGAGCGTGGATAATTTCGGAGATCGACGTTCGCGTGGAGATGCGGAGTCGCTGGTTTGAGTTTCCGACAGCATCGGGTTCAATATCGGAAAATGTACCGTGGTGGAATTATCAGACGGCGACTGGATTTCCGAGCGTGGCGGCTTTTTTGATTGGATTGGAAAGTGAGGTGAATTCGTGCCTCCTTTCGAGAATGGTGGCCGCAGGCATATCCGAAACTACTGGACGTGGTCTGGGACTGTACAGGGTGTTGAAAAATCTTGGAGGGCGTTCGAAAGCCGAAATGCGACAATACACATTTAAAAACATTTTAAAAACTTAAATTGGTCGTCAATATTGTTTAAATAGTCCAGGCGGTAGAGCATTTCAGGTGTTTTTATTTTGTTGTATAGAAAAATCCCAAATATTATGTAGAAAAAGAATCAGAGTTTGCCTATTCCAAAAAACCATTGTTAAATTCAGGGGAATAAGAAACATACCAACAGAACGAAAAATTACCCGTTTTTCGATATATTTTTCCCTGTAACATTGAAAGTAAGCCCTGAATCAGAAAAAGTAATTCTTAATTTTTTGTTTATTTGACGATTTTCTATAAGGTTACAACAACTGCGAATAAAAAAAGTTGAATATTTCATTAACAATGGGCGAAAAATAGTTGAAAGTATATTTGGAGCAATTTTTAAAATAAGTAAATATTTATAAATATTGATGAAACTTTGTGAACAAATAGTAAAACAGATGTCAATTTTACCCTAAAAATTTTGCGACAATCGATAGCGTGGTTTTCGATTGACAGGATTGTTAATTAAGAATATTTCAAAACGTTTGTCACGTACTGTGGGTTTAAATTAAGGTTTAGAAAGGGCACACTTGTCATAATATAAAATAACTACCGTAAAATGGGGTGAATAGGATCAATTTCGAACTTTGACGCTTCATAACTTTTTTGTCCGAGATGACAGGAGGGTTTTTTTGGTGTCAAAACATGAGTCTTGATCTGTTTTATCGAAATATATTTATACAGGTTTTCAAAATTCAATACCATATCGAGGGCGTCATATCAGAAGGGCGTATGAACCAAATATGAAATTTTACAGGCATACGCCTTTTTGATATTATAGTTTTGCAAAATTGGTTCATA
>NW_019417240.1:0-110872 GCF_000390285.2 Anoplophora glabripennis
ATTTTTTAAATGGAACACCCTGTATATTTTTAAACATGGATTTCCGAGAAAATTTTGTATATGGCAATATAAACAGTTTATCATTTCTGTGCGGGGTTGCCAAGTTATGTAGAAAAGTCTTCGAAATTTGGAAAAAACATGACCTCGAAGAAGTTGTATTGACTTTCAACTACTAACACCTTGGAGCAAAAATATTTGACAGAGTTGTAGGGAAATGTTAGGCAAAGACTCCTATTCTAGCTAAAATCGATATTTTATACAGGGCATTTTTTATAATACGATCACGGTTAGAAAGTTCAAACTTGATTTTCTAAAATTTTTCAAATGTATTTCCCTGTATTTTGTTCACATATCAGTCCACTTCAACTTTTATTAAGTATGTTCTACACCTAAAGTTGTTAGTTTTTAAGATATAGCAATATTTCTTCACTAATTTTTATTATTTTCGGTCGCACGAAATGGCAATGGAAACCACATTATGTCAACTTGTCAGTTGTTGGGTTTCAAACCTCGCACTAGAATGTTAAACTGTTTATATTGCCATATATAGAATTTTCGCAGAAATCCATATGTTAAAAAATATACAGTGTTCTATTTAAAAAATGTAATATTTGGCGTGTTCCGTTTTTACTCATCGCCCTGTATGTTTCAAATTAATTTTGTCCTTTAGGTTTTTTGATTCTGTACAACTTTTATATAAATTTTTTTTCTGTATTATGAATAACAAGGGAGTTACTTTACTTTCTCACACTAATGGCCCACCCTGTATGTCGTAGTGTTCAAAATATAAGGGTAAATTTTTTTTTTGAAAAATTTGACATCTACTTAAATATTTAATGGAAGTTAATAAAATGGTGTGAAAAGTAAAAGTAAAAGTTCCCCTAATTTGCATATAATCAACCTTACTCTTTTAGAATTTCTATGCTATTGGTATCTTGCACATTCTGGTGCACTTGGTTCCCAATTAATAAAACAAACAAAAATATTCTCCTACTTTTACGGAAAAAAGGACAATCCGTCTTTTTTTTATTAAAATAGGTACCTAATCTAAATGCACATTTGAATATATCGAAAATAAATGTAAAACTGTATAAAGTATTTTTTTTTGACAAAATAAATTTTTAATATAAATGTACTTAATCACTGAAAGCGGCATAGACATTTCTTTCTCCTATTTCTCAGAAAAGTTAATCTTCTACGCCAACAATTTTTTTTTTTTAATAGTATTGTATTTATAGTACACTTTTCAAGAGGTGAAAATACTGTTCTTTTTGTGAGTGAACAAATTATACATATGCCATGTTAGTTTCCTCTCGGGCTGAAAATGTTATTTTTTATTCATATATTATATTATACTCAGCTACCTAAAATTATTAATTACATTTTAGTCACTTTCCTAGCAATACATGCACTATTTTTATGTATATTATATATTCACACAAAAAACATTTGTCAATGGATTGTTCTTTTTTTTTAAGCATCTTTAGGTATGTACAAAACAACTTAAATTAATTGAGAAGAAGACTTATGCAAATTAATTTATTGTTGCTACTACAAGTTCCTATATGTAAATACAACCATTTCTTTATATTTTAATTAACTATTTCAATGCTGATTACAAAATCTGCATCCCGTCCTAGTTATTGCTTAAAAAGATACGACTAGATATATTGATCAAAACTTTAATTTGCTGTTTACTGAAAGAGATTAAGATAAAAAACTGTCTAGACGCACTGAAATGAGTGTTGTGATAATAAAAGGAGAGGGAAAGAAAACCTAATTGATCAGAGGTTTTGTTGACAGGAGTAGTCTGTTCGTATGTCATTTCATACATTTCAACCTTCAGACATTTTAAGTACAAACGTATATGTAAATTTAGTTCAGTATTTTTGGAATTATTACATTACAAAAGCTCAACTTTGAAACACCACGGACACTATAAATCATAATTTAAAAGTATTTTTGACTCTACGAAGTTATATAAAAATACCGAGGCAATAACTTATTCTTGTATATTTTTACATAATCAAAATACACGCAGAATTTGCTTTACAATAATGATAGGGATATAGTTATTGAAATTTTCGTCTATTAATAAAAATATGAAAGTCGGCAGGACTTTAATTTTGTGAAAGATGAAAGAGAATTTCATATTATACAACATGTTAAAAATGTTTACCTACGACCACTACTGTAAATACTTAAAAACACACCGTCTGCGATCAATATAAGATTCCTATAACGTACGGTAAAAAAATCGCAAAGTTTTCCTAGCAACCGCCTAGCAACAGCCAATACAATACTGTTTGTATTGACCGTTGCTAGGCGGTTGCTAGGAAAACTGTACGATTTTTTTATCAAGCTGTGCGTTTTTTTTTACCGTACGACGTAATAGGAATCTTGCATTGATCGCAGACGATGTGTTTTTAAGTATATAAAGTAGTAGTCGTAGGTAAAGTATAGTAATACGTGGTGTAATGCAATTACGCACTCATAGAATTACGCACTCGCCGCTACGCGGCGTCGTGCGTAACTTTTCCATTCGTGCGTAAAATGCTTTTTACAACACTTATTACGTAATATACTATTTTGTGGCTTGATTGTGGCGAAATAACAATAACAGGAAAAACGGAACATTTGGTAAAATATATTTAAACTTATTTTAATTTAACTGCCACTCAAAAAAAGGTATTAAAGTCCTAGCAATTATCAAATTTTGTATAAATAACGAACGTTAATATATATTAAAACTTTATATTGTAATAAAGGAAAACGTATGTGTTGAATATGTAGAAACACAGACTGCAAACTTTAAGAGGGAGTCTGTTTTGTTAGTGGTAATAGTTCGTGTTTTCCAGGATACTAATTTGATTTTAAATTATTTTTCTAAACTGAACTTAAACTCTTGTCTACGCCGCTATTGGTCAGTTCCCGAATTTGGTTGTACATATATGCACACCGGGCACGCATATCAGTGTTGCCCGTTGTTACGTATTATCTGAAACAAACGGAGTGACTGAAAATGAAATATTTTTTTAAAAACAGACTGCTTTGTATGACTTTGGAACATGTAACTTAGTCAGCACAATTTTTTTTCAAGTCAATGAGAACGAAGCACAGCAAATAAAACATGTTCGAGTGCCTTTTGAAAACAATATTTTTTCCGTTATTAACTACTGGTATCAGTTTGAATTGAAATCCTAGCTGCTCCTGTTTGTAAGATATTCAAATTTTCCGTTTTTTATAGCAAGAATTTGTGATATATACAATATTTAAGAATCACGATGGTTAAAAATCATTTTTTATACCAAATTTTGAATAAATAATGAATTAAACTATGAAAAAATGTATATACTTATTATATCTATTTAGTATAAAATATTCAAAGAATATAAGGCTAGGCATGTCATTGTGTGTGAGGGGCCACTCATCCACAGGCGTCTCTGGACGCCTCGGACATATTATATATATCCTTGCGAGTAAGTTTTTAGCTGATTGTACACTTTCCAAGGGGCACCACGTGGGGGTAACTTACATTGCACCTCTTTTTTCTTTTTTTTTGTTATATTTTACATTTTTATTATTTTTTTATTTTTTCTTATATTTTATAATTTTTTTAATATTTAAAATTTTAGAATAATACAGAAGAAAAAATAAATGTTTGTTATTAAGGTCAATATTTTAAAATTATATGGTATATTAAGTAATCTCAAATGTAACTTTAGATGTGTTGAGATGAAAAAGCAGCTACTGCTTCTTTTAATCGTTTTCGGAAAAATTGATCTTCGATAAAATTTATTTTAAATCTTTCCCTAAATTTAACAAACTCTGTGAATCGATTCCCCAGCTTGTTCAGACCATACTCTAAACCATCGTTGTTCAAGAGCACAATTGCTTGTTTCAAATGATCTAGAATAACATGGATTTTGACGGTTTGAGAAACATCTGTGCTTTTTAAAGCATTACGGAGTTCATTAATATTTTTTAAATGGAGAAGAGACATGGATGAAGAGACATTTTATTTCCCAAACAAACTGCTATAATCGATATTTAGATAAATATATTTGATGACACCTGCAATTGGAAAAAGAAAATCTAAAAAAAGCTCATATATATGTTTGAAATTTCAATTTTCCGAATGTGGATAGCAAAGCGCCATCTAATTACAATCAATATAACTATATTT
Source organism: Anoplophora glabripennis (assembly GCF_000390285.2). Classification (NCBI taxonomy): domain Eukaryota; kingdom Metazoa; phylum Arthropoda; class Insecta; order Coleoptera; family Cerambycidae; genus Anoplophora; species Anoplophora glabripennis. The sequence goes on from NW_019417240.1 coordinate 4,187, forward strand.
TCTTGGGGATAAATTATACAATACGTACGGTACATGTTAGATTGAAAAAAAAATAGAATAACTAATTTTCATAATTTAAAAAAAAATAAACTTGCANGAAAACTGTACGATTTTTTTATCAAGCTGTGCGTTTTTTTTTACCGTACGACGTAATAGGAATCTTGCATTGATCGCAGACGATGTGTTTTTAAGTATATAAAGTAGTAGTCGTAGGTAAAGTATAGTAATACGTGGTGTAATGCAATTACGCACTCATAGAATTACGCACTCGCCGCTACGCGGCGTCGTGCGTAACTTTTCCATTCGTGCGTAAAATGCTTTTTACAACACTTATTACGTAATATACTATTTTGTGGCTTGATTGTGGCGAAATAACAATAACAGGAAAAACGGAACATTTGGTAAAATATATTTAAACTTATTTTAATTTAACTGCCACTCAAAAAAAGGTATTAAAGTCCTAGCAATTATCAAATTTTGTATAAATAACGAACGTTAATATATATTAAAACTTTATATTGTAATAAAGGAAAACGTATGTGTTGAATATGTAGAAACACAGACTGCAAACTTTAAGAGGGAGTCTGTTTTGTTAGTGGTAATAGTTCGTGTTTTCCAGGATACTAATTTGATTTTAAATTATTTTTCTAAACTGAACTTAAACTCTTGTCTACGCCGCTATTGGTCAGTTCCCGAATTTGGTTGTACATATATGCACACCGGGCACGCATATCAGTGTTGCCCGTTGTTACGTATTATCTGAAACAAACGGAGTGACTGAAAATGAAATATTTTTTTAAAAACAGACTGCTTTGTATGACTTTGGAACATGTAACTTAGTCAGCACAATTTTTTTTCAAGTCAATGAGAACGAAGCACAGCAAATAAAACATGTTCGAGTGCCTTTTGAAAACAATATTTTTTCCGTTATTAACTACTGGTATCAGTTTGAATTGAAATCCTAGCTGCTCCTGTTTGTAAGATATTCAAATTTTCCGTTTTTTATAGCAAGAATTTGTGATATATACAATATTTAAGAATCACGATGGTTAAAAATCATTTTTTATACCAAATTTTGAATAAATAATGAATTAAACTATGAAAAAATGTATATACTTATTATATCTATTTAGTATAAAATATTCAAAGAATATAAGGCTAGGCATGTCATTGTGTGTGAGGGGCCACTCATCCACAGGCGTCTCTGGACGCCTCGGACATGTTATATATATCCTTACAAGTAAGTTTTTAGCTGATTCTACACTTTCCAAGGGGCACCACGTGGGGGTAACTTACATTGCACCTCTTTTTTCTTTTTTTTGTTATATTTTACATTTTTATTATTTTTTTATTTTTTCTTATATTTTATAATTTTTTTAATATTTAAAATTTTAGAATAATACAGAAGAAAAAATAAATGTTTGTTATTAAGGTCAATATTTTAAAATTATATGGTATATTAAGTAATCTCAAATGTAACTTTAGATGTGTTGAGATGAAAAAGCAGCTACTGCTTCTTTTAATCGTTTTCGGAAAAATTGATCTTCGATAAAATTTATTTTAAATCTTTCCCTAAATTTAACAAACTCTGTGAATCGATTCCCCAGCTTGTTCAGACCATACTCTAAACCATCGTTGTTCAAGAGCACAATTGCTTGTTTCAAATGATCTAGAATAACATGGATTTTGACGGTTTGAGAAACATCTGTGCTTTTTAAAGCATTACGGAGTTCATTAATATTTTTTAAATGGAGAAGAGACATGGATGAAGAGACATTTTATTTCCCAAACAAACTGCTATAATCGATATTTAGATAAATATATTTGATGACACCTGCAATTGGAAAAAGAAAATCTAAAAAAAGCTCATATATATGTTTGAAATTTCAATTTTCCGAATGTGGATAGCAAAGCGCCATCTAATTACAATCAATATAACTATATTTTCTTGGGGATAAATTATACAATACGTACGGTACATGTTAGATTGAAAAAAAAATAGAATAACTAATTTTCATAATTTAAAAAAAAATAAACTTGCACGCACGCACGTGTGTGTGTGTGTATGTGTGTGTGTGTGTGTTCATATTTTAAGTTATTATTGATTTAAAATTTATTACTTATACAAAATTTAAGACATCTATTCAAAATTCCATAAGAATGTTTTTAACCATCGTAATTCTTACCTATTGTGATATATCATAAAATTTTCCTATAAAAAAAAAAAACAAAAATTAGAACATCTTACAAACAGGAGCAGCTAGGATTTCAATTCAAACTGCTTTTGACTCTATTTTCAAGTACAAATATAACGCCGCTTTCAGTTTTTGTCGTCATTTTTATGCGATTTAAAGTTGCTTCCTGCCCACTGCAACAAATTGACCCGCGAATGATACGCACAAAATGAGAACTATTATAGGATATAGCAATTTTGAGAGTAAGCTGTAAGAATCAGGTGAGTAAATAGATTTACTTATTTCGTTTATCATTTATTACTGCTGTTTTCTATTAAATAATTTGTTAGTATTTTATTTGAAAACTAAATTTTTGTTTTTGTGAGACAATAGGCTTCAAACTAAAATACCCTGCTTTTGTCTGACATTTGAAACAATGCATGCCGTAGTGTCTAAGTGTGTATGTTCTTGCGACTAATGTATGTGGTTATTTGAGGTCACAGTATCTTGCCCAGTGGCGGGGTGTAAAAAAAATTACAAAAACGTACAAAAAACATGAAGATTTCACTACGGAATTTGAGAAAACACAGTTTATTTGTGTTTTTAAACGTCAAAGAAGCCTCCGTATAAATATGACGCCCACTCAAAGTTGCAATATACAGGGTGGTTCACGGTGCATATGTTATGGCATCTCCGTTATTATAAAATATAGAATGTTGTTGTTTTTCCGAATGTTGGTTTTTTTGAGAAGAATTTTCATATCAAAACAGTTTTAGTGTATACAGGGTGTCTCGCGGTGACGGCCCATTAGAATTATTTCAGAGACTACTTCGATTTGAATTTTGAAAATTTGGGAAACCGGGTTTTCGGGCATGCCCTTCTCAAATAAAATAATGGCGTCCACGTTTGCTAAACATTCCACAGCTATTCTCGAAAGAGAATAAAATTGTGCATCAGATTATAGAAAAACATACAGGGTGTTCCATTTAAAAAACTACTTATGAAGGTTTGAAGTTAACTAAACTCGGCATTAAATTTCTAGCACCATGTATGCAATTAAGCCACTTTGAAAGTATGGATGGGGGCATAGCTACCCCCCCCTATAAATATTGTTGCTTTATCTTTCTTACTGTAAAATACACATGGTTTGAAGCTAGTTACTGTTTCTTTCCATTTTTTTGAAAAAAATTAAATATCTCGAAAACGGTTAATTTTAGGAATACGGAAATTTCATAAAAGACCACCTAAAATAACACGTAGAATCCAAAATTGCAATAGGGTGTTCCATTTAAAATAAGCAAGTTGATGGCGACTTCCGGTATAACCAGAAGTGGTACACGGACGCCATTATTTTAATTGAGAATGGGCCGTCGCCGTGAGACACCCTGTATAGCTTTTTATTTTGGAATTAAATAAAGGACTTTATTTTTTTCTGAAGGCATACTTATTAATAATCATAATGGTGTTTTAAATGAAAACAATAATTGGTCATCTATAGTCAAAAGTGATTATGAAAACTATGAAGTGTCATGCTTATCTTAGAAAGTAAAAATTTTATATTTACTCTACCGACTATATGAATTTGTTTCTAGTTATTGCCAACATTATATTTTCTTTTGATTTAGAAAACGAAGCCAAACCTTTTTACTTTACTAGGAATTTGTATTAGAATTTACTAAAATTATTTCAAAGGCACGCAAGTAGGTAAAACGAAAACAGTATATCTACTACTAATTTTACAGTTTGTGTTCAAATTTAGCCTTAATTGAAATAAGCATTTGTAAGCTCCATAGAGCCATCAGATGCTTAAGTTCAATGTTGTCTACTGAAACCGAGAACGAATGACATTACATTACGATGTAAGAGCTATTTGGGATCTACATAATGAAAGGGGTTCATTTTACTTCAATTTCCAGGCTTACTTAGGCAAACACAAAACCACTATAAAGTACTTCATTCATCTTTGCCTCCCTTGTAAGATGTAACAAGAATTGCTTAAAACCAAAAGCGGTTGCACTTTACCCGCGATTCAATAAGTTTCACTAAAATGTTGATTAAGGAATTAAATGTCTGGCATGCTAATATAATTCAGTTCATTTTGTGAATTTAAATTAAATATGCATTTTAAATCATATTTTTTCATCTAATTATAGAATATTATCTACTCTTTCGCATTATTTTAAGTATTCCTCTCATTAAAACAAACAAAATAATGGGAGTAACATTTTTTAAAAATATATGCGCCCTATTATCCTTCAAAAATTGAAATTGAAAATTCCTGATATCTTTTTAGTGATTTTTGAGAGGTTGCAACTGCGTAAATAATGGTCGTATTGAGAAGCGTCTTGAAACTTGCGAATTTACATAAAAATCATCCCTTTCATTTAGTAGATGTTAGACCATGACCCTTACTTTTAGTCTTGAAATCTTGAGATGAAAAAATTTTTCAAAATCAAAAGAAATAATTCAAGGAAAAAACTTTACAATTTTTTTTTTCAAATTTCTGATTTAATCACTCAGAATTTGGTTGTTTTTTATTTTCTGTACGATTATTTCTCATTGAGATATCGGCTATTGAGTGAAAAGTCACTTTTTTTGATCATCGCTATCGGAAGGTGGGTTTTAAAAACCTGAATCAATTCTCTTCAAGGGCCTTTTGTTATGTTTGAGAAAAAAAAATATAGTCAGTTCAATTCATTGGAATGAAAATGGCCACAATTCAAATCCTGCGTTATTTTTGGGACAACCTTTACATGTTGGATGTTTATTTTAACAAGATTTTTCGTAAATTTGGGGTTTAAGGATATGGATCTCTACGGTTGATAGGGGAAGATGTTTTAGTTTATTTTAAGAAAAAAAGAAAAGTTTATATTAACATACTTACAGGGTGGGCCATTAGTGTGAGAAAGTAAAATAACTCCCTTGTTGCTCATAATACAGAAAAAAAAAAATTATATAAAAGTTATACAGAATCAAGAAACCTAAACTACAAAATTAATTTGAAACATACAGGTCGATGAGTAAAAATGAGACACCCTAAATATTAAATTTTTTAAATGGAACACCCTGTATATTTTTAAACATGGATTTCCGAGAAAATTTTGTATATGGCAATATAAACAGTTTATCATTTCTGTGCGGGGTTGCCAAGTTATGTAGAAAAGTCTTCGAAATTTGGAAAAAACATGACCTCGAAGAAGTTGTATTGACTTTCAACTACTAACACCTTGGAGCAAAAATATTTGACAGAGTTGTAGGGAAATGTTAGGCAAAGACTCCTATTCTAGCTAAAATCGATATTTTATACAGGGCATTTTTTATAATACGATCACGGTTAGAAAGTTCAAACTTGATTTTCTAAAATTTTTCAAATGTATTTCCCTGTATTTTGTTCACATATCAGTCCACTTCAACTTTTATTAAGTATGTTCTACACCTAAAGTTGTTAGTTTTTAAGATATAGCAATATTTCTTCACTAATTTTTATTATTTTCGGTCGCACGAAATGGCAATGGAAACCACATTNCAGCGCCTGTTAATCGGTTTGGTAAAACAACAGGACCTAGAAACCTGTCACCTACAATACCCATCCAAATGTTTAATGAAAAATGTGCCTGATGTCCAGATTCTATTAGAGCATGAGGATTTTCGTCGGCCCAAATATGCGTATTGTGAAAATTAGTCAGTAAAAAGAATGTTTGCAAGAAAACGAGGGTCTTCAGCATCATGACGTAGAAATAGTATGGATAAAGCAGTTGCTCGTGAAGGATTCTCCAAACAAGAGAACCACTAATTCCTACCTCGGCTGATATCCTCCGCACACTCGTATCTCGATTCTGCTCTACCACTGCTAGAATTTCTTCTTCTGTTCTAGGAGTGGATACCGACCTTGGTCTTCCGGATAAATGGCACTGTTTGCTCAAGGAACCGGTATCACGCAATCTTTGGTGAATTCTTCCAAACATGCGTTGTGAAGGAATCTGGCGATTTGGATAAGCGTCAACATAAAGACGTTGCGCTTCGGTGGCGTTCCCATTAGCACGACCATACATGAAATGCATGTCTGTTAATTCTGCGTTAGAGTAACCAGCCATAGCGAAAGAAAACTTATGCACTGAGAACAACTGTCAAATACTGTTTATTTCACTAAACATCAACCAGCTATTATAAGAAAATACACAACGTTTTTGCAAAATAAAAAAAGGGGCTAAAAAACATAAAACATTCCATATCTCCGCAACCGTTACTTTGCGGACCCATGTTTATTGAGACTTTTCTGCTTATTTTGGTTCATACTATTACCTCCTTAAATATTTTACACTCTTTTTTTAACACCCTGTACAACATATTTTTAAAAAGTAATGAATGTTTATGTTCAGGTACACTGTTTATTTTATTTTTTTTTATTCAACATTTTTCAATTAATTTTGTTAAGTTACACTGTTATAAACGACAAAATTGTTAATTAAAAGAATAGAATAATATGCAGTATGCTGCAACACATACTCGACATTTTTTGAAATAACAAATTATAAAAAAATTGTGTATACATTAATATATAAAAATGTTTGTTACTACTAAAAATTATTCGAATTTTTTCATACAAGTTTGCTGCATTTCATTTTCATAGTCTATGCAAGCACGAGACTACCGTACCCTTAAGAAACCATTTGTTTTTATTGAAGTGCAGTAAGAGATTCGGACCCGGAGTTTGTGGCTTAGCCTGGTCTACTTTTTATTTCTTTTTATTACAGTCTCCTTAGGCATTCAAAATTATTTTCAGAATAAATTGTGCATCCCAGATTTTGTGAATAAGAAAAATAAGTGTATCAAGAGTAGCGACTATAAATCAGATAAGAGTGCGCTATTAATTTTGATATCAAAGCAAACTTGTATGAAAAAAATCGAATAATTTTTAGTAATAACAAACATTTATATACATTAAGGTATACACTATTTTTTTATAATTTGTTATTTCAAAAAACGTCGAGTAATGTATGTGTTGCAGCATACTGCATATTATTCTATTTTTTTAATTAACAATTTTGTTGTTTATAACAGTAACTTAACAAAATTAATTGAAAAATGTTGAATAAAAAATATAAAATAAACAGTGTACCTGAACATAAACATTCCTTACTTTTAAAAAAATATATTATATAAGTTTATTACAAATGCTCGGTTTCAATCATTCAATGTGCCAACTTAAATTTCTAGCCACACTGAGATAGCATGTTTTTACCTAAAGATCTGAGTTAGCATGTTTTCCAAGCTTAATTTGAGATAGCATGTTTTCCAACTGAAATTTGAGATAGCATGTTTTCATACTAAAGCGTTGACATATTCAAATGCTGATATTTTAAATTTATTATTCATTCACGGACATTGCAATGGGATTATAAGCAGAACATGTACAGTTTTTAATGAGACATATCCAAATTTGCCACCAAGGAGCAGAAAAAAGTTAAGAAGAATTTTAGCAAATCAACTAGAGTATGGTCGAATTTGTGCAGAAAGAATTTTACCAAAACCAATAATTTCAAATGAAGATAATGTAATAAATGTGCTAGCCTATTTTAATGTTCATTCAGAATCCTCAACTCGTGCCGCAGAGTATGATTTAGGCATTTCACGAGCGTTCATTCACAGGATGCTAAGAACTAATGATATGCATCCATACAAATTTAAACTACTTTCTGCTCTTCATCCGGGTGACGCCGTGCAACGTATACAATTTTGTGAAACGATGTCAGTGCGATACCAAGAAGATCCACAATTTTTGCAACATATTATATGGACAGATGAGTCAAAATTTACGAGAGAAGGTATTTGTAATAGACATAATACTCAGTATGGATGGAAAGCTTAAGGGTCTAGATATCCCCCTATAAATATTGTTGCTCAATGTTTCTTACTGTAAAATATACATGGTTCAAACCATGTCACTGTTTCTCTCCATTTTTTTGAAAAAATTTAAATGTAATTTTCGGAATAGGGAAACTTCATAAAAGTCCACCTAAAATAACATGTAGAATCCAAAATTGCAATAATATATAGAGTGTTCCATTTAAAACAAGCAAGTTGATGCCGACTTCCGGTATAACCGGAAGTGTTACGTGGACGCCATTATATTAATTGAGAAGGGCATGCCCGAAAACCCGGTATCCCAAATTTTCAAAATTCAAGTCGAACTAGTTTCTGAAATAATTCTAAAGGGCCGTCACCGTGAGACACCCTGTATAGGGTGTCCCATTTAATATAACAAAGTTGGCGTCGACTTCTGGTATAACCAGAAGTGCTGGAGAGATCTAGATATTTTAATTGTGTTGGCCCTAGGCACATTGCCATGTTGCCAAATATTCAAATTTTTCGGAGCAGTACTTTCCTAGATATCGATTGACGCAGTTCCCGGTGTTACACCCTGTATAGGCCTAAAAATTTGTATGGGTCCACCCTTCATTAGCAAAATATGACTTGAATTTTCCCCAGTCGCCACTGCTACCTATAGTTTTTAAATAACGATATCCATTATGTTATTTTAGATCCATGGGATTATATATTGTTAGACAAAGAAGCCGAATCAAAGTGGAATTTTTCGCTAAAGGCATCTTTATTGCGTGCTGGTAATACAAAATTATTGAGCAACTACACATTCCAAGTTATGGTTAACAATGCTGAAGATGTTTTAAAAGGTAATAGGAAAATATTTGAAATTAACTAGAAGTTGCATTATTTTTTGAGATTTTAGTGAATGTATTTTATTTATATTAATTTTAGGTGCGATAAAAGCTTGTGGCGGTAAGTGTGTGCCAAGGTGTCCAGCGAAAAACGTGGATGAATTTTTTGTAGTAATCGCATCTCCCGAAAATAAAAGTAAATACATAAAAATAAGAAAACAGCATCCGCAGATTATAATAGTGGAACCAGAGGCTATATTTGATGGAGTCCTAAGGCAAGAACTGCAATTAGATAAGCATATTCTGTTATAAACAGGAGTAGAGACAGAACGATTCCTAACTTGACACTTTTTTAAGTATATAGAAGTTAAAATAATCAGTTTTACAAATAACTCTTTTTAAATCTAAATTTTTTAAAGACGTTTGAAAAATTGCTTATTCTAAACAATTCAAGTTAGGAATCACCTTGTCTTTAACGTGTATAAAATTGTATTGCTCTTTTTATTGTACATAGTTAAATATTTAAATATATATTTTATGTTAATGAGATTTCTATTTTGTAAAGGGCTCCTAAAAAATATTTACAATAAATAGACTAAATAAGTAAATCAATTAATTTATTCATGAAATAAACATACAAAAACTAACTATTTACTGATGACGTGACTAATAATAATCAGCAAAAAAAATTAATACAATAAATCTTAATGAATACAGTAAGTCTTGTTTTGGTAATATTAGGATCCGGAACATTCAATAATGTTGCATGTATCTTGTGGTATAATTTCAAATTTGACCTGAAATAAAAATGTTACTTTTATAATATACAGAATTAATATATTTTTTATTTAATTAGGTATTTTTACTACACTGAAGAGAAAATGTAATTTAAAAAATATATATTTTTGCATCATCAAAATGATCAGTCAAGGAGTTGATTTTATAAACTCGTATGTATACATGCTGTTACAAATTCGCTTCTCAGTACAGGGATCTCAGAAACAGTAAAACGTACGAAGTAGTTTAAATGGGGGCAAAGTTGCGTAATCAGGGGACCAACATTATGCCTCTAAAAAATCAAGGCTAACATGATTAGTTTTCGAAATATTTAAAAGAAAAAAACAAAAGGAAATCCGTTTTTGTTTCATTTCAGCTTTGTTTGAGGTGATATTGAAAAAAGAAGAACACTTTCTCATGCTCACTTTTTCCCCTCTATCGAATGGCATAATCAATTTTTATATGTAACGTTTCGTCTCTCCAGGACCATCATCAACTTCATTTTTTTAAATACGACCTTGAAATTTTATTACATTTTTTGCAAGCCATCATGACCCCCAATACTGTACTGCCTCAGCTCGAAGCAGATTCAATTGTTTTGTCTCGTAAAATTAATCTTCAGTGTGTTCGTTTCAAATTTATCTAAATTTTTTATTTAAATTTCTCTGTTTATTGAATTATCGTACATTGTAAGTGTCGTTAGACCTGTGAAATCCATCTAGTTATTTAAACTATTACCACCACCCGTTACAATTAAACATTTATTATTATTAACTATTACCATCACTTGGTCATACATAACTCAATAAGTTGTGTCAAAATTAAAACATTATCACAATTTTAATTTTAGTATGACAAATTAATTCTTAAAAATGCATATGAACAACCAAAATGCCAACTGAATATTATTCTTTAAAAAATTTCAGTAAATGTTCAAAAACATTTTCGTTTTGGCAAAGGTTGAAAATGAAGATCAGAAAAAATAGATAGAGAAATAGAATTTGTTTGAATTTTGAGCACTCGAGAAGCCTAGATAACTATGGACACGGGAATAAAACTCTTATGTTTTACTTTAATGCGTGGAGGTAAAAGTTTAAATAATTACATGAATTTCACAGGGTCTAATGACACTTACAGTGTACGATAATTCAATAAACAAAGAAATCGAAATAAAAAATTTAGATAAATTTGGAACGAATACACTGAAGATGAATTTATTGAGCCAAAACGTCTGACAAGGAGTAAGTAAGGTAATAAGATTTTTGTATTTTTTTATATTTATGGTACGTCTGGTTTGGACCTTGAATAATAATTGTTCGAAGTAGTTCGACGCAAAGTTCATAATTTACCGAGATAATCGATTTTGAAGTTTTACCTGACAGCTAAATCCACTAGATGCGACACATTCTTCAACTGGGAGAGTGGCCTAATTGGTAGCGTTCGGGTCTGATGGTCACGAGATCGCTGGTTCGAGTCCGTCGTGACCAAGGACATTTAAATAAAGGGGACTTATTTATTTACATTTCTAGATGAAGCCTGGTCTATTCACAGTCTAATTGTATCATTGTTGTCAGCTGTATAATTATACTGGAAATGTACTTAATATTTTTATCGCAATTTTCATCACAATTGTGAAAATTATTATTATAGGATAGTATTATNTATTTTAAGTGCAATATTTTTTTGTACTTACCTATACTACTATAATTATATATATTGTACGAAAGACACTAGTTGATTTAGTCAAAATATATAAAGTAACAAGTAAATATACGGGTATAATGAGTATATACATTTAACAATCCATTAATATTATAAATTTTATATTACAACTCTGTTGAAGGAAATTCATAACTTATAAATATTTCAAATACAGCCCTGACTTTTCCTACCCAACTGACATTAGCAAGGTCAAATTTAATTTTGCGCGGGAAAGATGTAGTGATATTGCTGGTTGTTTTATTTGCCGTGATTATGCCTCTAAAAAATCAAGGCGAACATGATTAGTTTTCGAAATATTTAAAAAAAAAAAACGAAAGGAAATCCGTTTTTGTTTCATTTCAGCTTTGTTTGAGGTGATATTGAAAAAAGAAGAACACTTTCTCTAGGCCACTTTTTGCCCTCTATCGAATGGCATAATCAGTTTTTATATGTAACGTTTCGTTTCTCCAGGACCATCATCAACTTCATTTTTTTAAATACAGCCCTTGAAATTTTATTACATTTTTTGCAAGCCATCATGACCCCCAATACTGTACTGCCTCAGCTCGAGGCAGATTCAATTGTTTTGTCTCGTAAAACTAATCTTCAGTGTATTCGTTCCAAATTTATCTAAATTTTTTATTTAAATTTCTGTTTATTGAATTATCGCACATTGTAAGTGTCGTTAGACCTGTGAAATCCATCTAGTTATTTAAACTATTACCACCACCCGTTACAATTAAACATTTATTATTATTAACTATTACCATCACTTGGTCATACATAACTCAATAAGTTGTGTCAAAATTAAAACATTATCACAATTTTAATTTTAGTATGACAAATTAATTCTTAAAAATGCATATGAACAACCAAAATGCCAACTGAATATTATTCTTTAAAAAATTTCAGTAAATGTTCAAAAACATTTTAGTTTTGGCAAAGGTTGAACATGAAGATCAGAAAAAATAGATAGAGAAATAGAATTTGTTTGAATTTTGAGCACTCGAGAAGCCTAGATAACTATGGACACGGGAATAAAACTCTAATAATGTTTTACTTTAATGCGTGGAGGTAAAAGTTTAAATAATTACATGAATTTCACAGGGTTTAATGACACAGTATACGATAATTCAATAAACAAAGAAATCGAAATAAAAAATTTAGATAAATTTGGAACGAATACACTGAAGATGAATATTTTGTGACAAAACGTCTGACAAGGAGCAGGTAAGGTAATCAGATTTTTGTAATTTTTAATATTTATGGTACGTGTGGTTTGGACCTTGAATAAGAATTTTCCGAAGTAGTTCGACGTAACGTTCATAAATTATCGAGATAATCGATTTTGAAGTTTTACCTACAGCTATATCCACTAGATGTGACACGTTCTTGAACTGGGAGCGTGGCCTAATTGGTAGCATTCGGGTCTGACGATGTTCTTTTATTTTATATTTATGTTAGTATTTGACATTTTATGCAGTGTGGCACGACCCAGAATGGTAGTTATCATAGAAACATGGGAAGCAGAAATTTTTTAAGCATCTAGCTTTCTTTCTTTTTCTTATCTCAAAAATTATGAACAAACGAAATATTATAAGAATGTAGGAATATTCTTCAAGTGTTTGATTAAAATTTTGAGCTAGGTTGTGTGGGTCGTCCACCGTGTTTAGAAAAACTGCTTACAGAACACACCTGCTCGGGCATAGAAAGTTTTGGTAAATTCCACAAAGGGTACAGAAGCATCGAAACTGTGCGATGAAAGAACAATCTTTCAAAATGTTAACGAAATTTGCTTCAACGTCGATATTTTGCAAACAAAATGCATCTGTAAAAACATAACATTTACATGACGTGCTAGATGCTTAAAAAATTTCTGCTTCCCATGTTTCTATAACTATCATTCTGGCTTATGCCAGCCACACTGCCCTGCGTAAAATGTCAAATACTAAAAATAAAATAATAAAAAAATAAAAAAGTTTTAAAGAAACACTGTTAATTCATAACAAATATTGTTTATCAACCAATTGTGCATTTTAATGAAATATTTGAAACATATACATAAGTAGTCATTATAATATTTCGTTTGTTCATAATATTCAAGATGAGAAAAATAATAAAAAAAACTATATGGTTTTGAAAATAAAAAACGTCACGTGACGAGACTCGAACCACCAATCTTGTGACTGTCAGTCCCGAACGCTACCAACTAGGCCACGCTCCCAATTGAAAAATGGGAAAACTTCAAAATCGATCATCTCGGTAATTTATGAACATTGCGTCGAACTACTTCAAAAAACTTTTATTCAAGGTCCAAACTACACAAACCATAAATATCAAAAATTAAAAAATCCGATTACCTTGCGAATCTGGTTCAGGCTGAGGAAGTATTGGGGGTCATGAAGGCATGCAAAAAATGTAATAAAATTTCCAAACGTTACATATAAAAATTGATTATGCCATTCGATAGAAGGAAAAAAGTGGCCATGAGAAAGTGTTCTTCTCTTTTCAATATCACCTCAAACAAGACCGAAATGAAACAAAAACGGATTTCCAAAATTTCAGTTTTTTTCAACTTTGCCCCCATTTAAGCTAGTTTGTATCTCTTACCCTTTTCGATATCCCTGTAGTGAGAAGCAAATTTGTAACAGCCTGTTTAGTATCTTGAAATCTCAACCAATTATTTTCTTCCTCAATGTGAGAAATTTGTGTAAGAACATAAAATGGATTTCTTAACTGATGCTTTTCGTGTAAGTGGCTATTTTTTTATACAGGGTAGGAAAGTACCGATGGTCTATCTGAAGTTACGTGAGAGCGATAAAGTAAGCCATAGAAATCCATGCGATAGAGAAGGATGGTTATAATGAAGGCTTCTCATAGTCACCGCCCGTCTCGCCCTTCCGCAAATAAGATCCACTTCTTATTTGTGGAAGGGCGAAATGGGCGTTGACTATTAGACGCCTTCATTATAGCCATCCTTGTCTATCACATGGATTTCTATGGCTTACTTTATCGCTCTCACGTAACTTCTGATAGACCATCGGTACTTTCCTACACTGTATTTCTTTTGTGTGTGCCAAAAAATACTATTAACCGTTTCATACTTCTGCCTGAATGTGACTCGGGATTGCTTGATATTCCATTTTTCACACGCCCGAGTTATACTTGGGCATAGAGTTATTCGTGTGTTTTTGCTTTACATACTCGGGATTCATTATAAAAACATGTTTATAATAATAATAATAATAATAATAAATACGAAAAATAATACGAAAAACATTCAAATTAAAATTTTGAAATACGTTTTATAGTAAAAGAATAATTCTACAGCGTTATTTCTACTTACATTTGTTAATGTTTCCACTATAAATATTGCTGTTTTTGTGTGCATTGTTACAGACCTCACTTTAACTCGAGATTTACCCTTAGCTAATGCCATCAAAATAATGATTTGATCTTGGCTGTGATCATCAACACAAGCCCCATCCTTGATAGAATTCAATAGCTCATCAGCTGCCTTTTTGCCAGTATCCTCCGTTTTTTCATTTCGATTGCCTATTGCTGATGCCCCCAAAATACATCCCGTGTCTGTTTCTGCAACCAAACTGATAATAATTTTTTAACATTATATGTATTGAATACTTAATAGGAATAAAAACTGTAATGTTAACTTACACCATTCCTGCACAATTATCTGGAGCAATGTTTGTATTTTCCTTATATCTTTCAATTCTAATGCCTTTAAAAATGTCCTGCAAACAACTAATGGCAGAATCAGCCAATCGATGGGCCAAACTTATAGGTAAGACACCTGCCACAAAACTCCAGCCATATATAGCCGTGACATTGCCTTGTTCTGTCATATCTATTGGATTAAGATTTTCTACAGGATTGACATGCACAACAACTTCACCACCACCTTTAGGAAAGTATCCCCTCCTAATTAAATTAAAATCAAATGTTGCTCCAAATTTTTCCAAAATTGGCCTAAATACTTCAGTTGTATAATCTATTTGTGGTGCCATTTCTGCATTAGTTCCTCCCAATAAAGTTAAAGTAGTAGGAGAACTAGCAAACAACGTACATGGTAGAGCAACTTGCAACAATAAACTTATACTTCCTGCAGTTTTAACTTGAGCTCTAAATGAACCACCTTTTATTTCTCCGGGCCAAAATTCTATTTCTGTAGATCCCAAAGTTACTCCTTTAACTTTAGCACTGCATATGTTTCTTACTAACTCGATGCCTAAAATCATTCAATTTTCCCAAAGGTTATATACAAATTCTTATGGTACCTTTCAAATGTTGCTCCATAAGACCTGGTTTAGAGCGTCCTCCTCTAATTTTTGTAATACGAACAGGAATCTTTTTGATAGCACTTAATGTAACAGCTACTCTCAAAATTTGTCCACCCTAAATACAAAAAAAATAATCAAGTTGCATTTACTACTAACTGAAGTTATTTGCACTTACCCCTTCAAGAAGCGATCCATCAATTTCAACCAATTCTGACATATTAAAAACAATGTTTTTCGTATAAAATACAGTTACTATAACAGCTAACAAAACTATGGTTAGTATGGTTATAACCATAGAATACAGAGAGTTGTTAAACCACTAATCCACAGAACACCCTCACCATACCACAGGGTGTTCTGTGCAGTTATAAAGTTGCTTTCGATCCTCAGTCTCAGTTCCTCTTCCTCTTCTCAGCAACAGCAACTAGATATTAGCTGTATTCTTTTAAACAATTTAAACTGAAACCAACTAAGATACTTATAGCGATTTCCATTGATAAAACTGGTGCACACTGATTGCACCATTGACGCTCCATTGGTCAAGTCGGTGCAAATTTTCAAATTCCATTGGAAAACTAGAGCAACAGTTCTTGCTCTGAGTGCATATTATTTCGCACGAGGTCTTGGAGCTAATGCCGGTGTCAGTACAAGAAAAAATTGTGGTAAATATAGACAAAGCAGTTGTTGCTCCATTATTATCGTTTTTATCAAGTAGTAGTAGTGATGATGATGAAATGTATGTTATACCTGTTATACGCAAACAATTGCCAAAAGTGGAAAGATTCAATGAAAATGTCATCTACAAACTTAAATAAGTGATCCCCGTTTCGTCTACAGGAATACACAATGTAACTTCCTCGTCGTTTATTTTAAATTTCAAATTTAAGTCTTGGTTCATTGTAACTACCTTCTTTGAAAAACTTCAACTGGTCAACTGTTACTTTGACTGAATAAAAATCAAAACATAAACCTAACCCGTAATGTCAGAAACCCTCGCAAAAATTGTCATTCCATTGACATTGCACCAGAGCATATTTCTCATACATCCAGTGGAGTGTCAGTGCTGCCCGAGTACAGCCCCAGTTTTCCCCAATGGAAATCGTTATTACTATATCTTTCAAAAGTATTTGTTCTTTTTACATTCATAAGTTTGCTTAAAACTCTCATACAAATGTTGACTGAAACAATAGTGTGAAGTAATTTAAAATAGCAATGTCAAATAATATGGCTGGCGGGTTTCATTCATTAATTAATACT
The DNA here is from genome assembly GCF_000390285.2 of Anoplophora glabripennis. Classification (NCBI taxonomy): domain Eukaryota; kingdom Metazoa; phylum Arthropoda; class Insecta; order Coleoptera; family Cerambycidae; genus Anoplophora; species Anoplophora glabripennis. The sequence goes on from NW_019417240.1 coordinate 21,071, forward strand.
GTCCAAGTCCAAGATCAGTTTGTATAAATAAAGATATAAAATAAAGATCTTGGTCCAAGTCTATGCGCTGTCCCTATTGTTTTGTGATCTATACTGTGCCTATTCCCACCTTGTTCCGAGCATGGACGCGTATTCCCAAAAGAAGAGGTACCACTCCGAAGTGCCCTTTAGTGATCTTGTTCCTACCTTATCAATTATTGTCGTCTGCTGCATTGACCTTGTTATATGGTCTATGGTCTGCTGTCTGTTTTGTTTTGTACTATTTTTATCTTGTTTTGATTACTACTGCGTATAATGAATACGATAAGAAATATTAGTAAATAAATTTGCCTGAATAAAATTGTTTTTAAAATACGTTCTTAATGATTTTGAATAGTACATTTACAATAGAACTCTATCAAACTTAACATGGGAGATTCAGCTTTAAACGTTAATATTGTTTTAGAAAATAAGAGTATTTCTGTGCCGTATGATAGTAATACAACAGCAGAAGATGTTTGCATTTACGTTTGTAAGCAGCTGAATATTGCTACATTAACACGAAATTTGTTTGCGTTGCGAGTAACTGGTAAATCTATTTATCTAATGCCAGCTGCTACTTTTACAGAAAAAGGTAGTACTAATGTAGATTTCAGAATTCGCTTTAAAGTAGCGAATGTTTCTAAATTAGAAAAACTAGACATCAACACTTATAATTATTATTTCCACCAAGCTCGGAGCGATGTTTTGGAAAATAAAATACCTGATATCGTGTATGAAAAGTATAGAAGAGAATTAGTCGGTTTGGGAATTACTGACATGTATAGAGTTATGCTAGAGAAGGGCATATCAAGGGAAAGTGTTGAAAGTGATTATAAAAAATTTATTCCAAAAGATGTATTAAAACGCTATCCATTTTTTATTAGGAAACCTATTCATGATACGCTCAGTAAATTGCGGAAGTCTGGTTATGATGCCTCGTAAGTATTTCACTTCACTTTTCAGATAATACTGTTCTCTCCATTTTAATTTATTTAAATTTTCTATTTGCATGATTATAAATCTACAGTACTACTTTGTTTTAAATACAAATATACATTTTTAGATATGTAAAGGCGGAGTATCTGAGACAATTGCAAAATATAGCTCCTGAATACCTTTCAGAATGTTACAAAGCAGTTATAGACCAAAAAGGTTCCACTTGTAGCATTACCATCAAAGTGTCGCCTTATGATTCATCGGAACCTGGATTGAAATATTGTATGGACTCCAAAAAAGAGGTAAATTAAAGGCGTTTTTACTCTCACTCATAACAGTTATGTATTTTTTAATAATTTTGAATGGTACGTTCTTTTAGGAATGGTATTTAATTTGTACAATAGATGAATTGGGTTTTATTTCAATACGAAATGATGGTACCATAGAAATAAGTCGTAAAAATGGAATACCATTTTATCTGAAATTTCACTCGATACCAGTGATGTACTCCTTCATTAGCCTGTTAGATGGTTATTACAGATTAACATGTAAATGGACTTTCAATATTTGTAAAGAAGTTATTACTCCATCATTGCAAAAATTACATGCAATGAAATGTCATGGACCAGTTGGGTAAGAAAACTATTAAAAATGGAAAATAATATTTATTAATTTAATTTTTTTTTTAAGTGGCGAATTTTCTTATGCAAAACTTGAATCAAAAAGGGGAAACAGAGCAGGATGTTTCATATTACGTGAAAGTGAATCAAAGTACAATAGTTACTATATAGATGTTTGCATGAAAGAAGGGTAAGTTACACGCAAATCAGTATTTCTCTAAATTTTACCACATTACTTTCAGCTTGAAACCAAAAACATTCAAATTAGAAAAAATCACCGGTGATGAATTCATATTCAATGATGACCTTACTAGGTATAAAAGTATACAACAACTCATGATGGGTTACAACGATCCAAACAAAGCTATTTTTCTACAAGAATGCTTGCCGCCTTCTGAATACGGTATTATTTATCTTTCTGTAATTAAGCTAACTTTAAATTTTAATGTTACTAACACTGCATTCACTTAAATACAACGTTTTTGTATTGCATAAAAGTGAACACATACAGGGTGTCCGGAAGTTCCATTTGAATAATTTCAGGGGCGATTCTACATAAAAAAAACATGCAGAATTTTTCATATGAACATAGGTCTACAAATCAGTACTCGGGGTGTTATAGCGATTCAAAGATTGCACCCGAAATGGGGTTTTTATAATATTAGATAACAGAAAAAAACATATTCACAATATAAGGAACATGTTACAACAAATGTTGAAAGTGCCTTCCATTCATCTCGATACAACTCTCTAAATGGCCTCTCATTGACCTTCTAACTCACTGGAAAACCCCTTGCTTATTCCGTATTTTTTTTGCAATAATAATTTCCCAAAGGAAATAGTCCAACGGTTTAAATCTAGCAAACGAGGGAGCCACGCAATGGGCCTACCTCGTCCAATCCATCGGACTGGATAAGTTTTATTTAAACAGTCTGGAACTAAGACACTGAAATGGGCTGAAGCACCATCGTGCATGAAAAAATGCTTCTGCTATTAATCCGAAGGGTACATTTCTTCAAATTAACATTACGGTATTTTTAAAACTCGAATACTCTTATTCAAATGCTTGTCTTGCTTCATCACAACACAAATGCTTCACCATAACACAAATGTCTTGTTTCACTATAAATTAAAACAATCTCGATCAACTCTGAGTTGCTATACACGTAAGCCATTTTTGACACTTGAAAAACTAATGTAAACACTATCATAAAAATGTTAATACTAAAATCGAATTTCAGTATTCGGAATGGCTTGGCGCCACGTGGAGAAAGAAAGCGCATTGTGCACATCGCAAATGACACTAGAGAGTACAGTAAGGGTTGTAAATACAACTTCAATAATTTTTTTCTCAGAAACTAAGGATTTTGCAAATTTTTTTTTACGATATTGACTCCATTTTCAGGATTCATCTATTCCCAAATTTGTATAACCCTGTATAAACTTTTTGTTAAATAGACAATCCTACAATCTCGTGATGAGTAGGCGTGTGAAGAGATGATGACAGATGACAGAAATAACGCTAATATTGTCATATGCTCCGTTAGTTAAAACTCTAGAAATACAGTCCATATATACACAAGTTTGTTTAATTTATGGGTCTTTCCCGTATCCTCAAAGTCAATCAACAAAATTTGGTCAATTCGAGCACGGATCTTGCAGTTTTACGAAGAATAGTTCGAGCTACAATCCGTTGGAGACACGAGCCATCGACATAAAGCACGATCTGCACGTCCGCAGTTCTAAATTCGTCACAGAACTTTGGTTGCAGGCGTAAGTGTCAACTGAAGGTCAGTTTTTTCCATATCTTTCTTCATTTCTAATCTCGATTTGGGACAGTAACACATTGTTCAATATTTTCACATTTATTTATATACATAATTCACTCATTTATGCACACACATACATCGCCTAGATATTAAATCTAGATATTTCACATTGTTTAATCTTGTCACATTTAAAACATATTTCGTATTACTAGATATTATTTCTAGATAATAGCTCATATTCAAATATACATATACACGGTATTGATTAATCTATTTACTCATAAATAAATATTGCTTCACATTTTTCATTTCATCGTTCATCATTATGGAGGTTCAATTAAATGCATTAATAACAAAACGTGGTATGTTAAAGGCACAGCTAACAAGGTTTGAAAAGTTTTTAAACAATATTGATCAATCACCTGCACAATTAGCGGAGTTACAAAAACGCACACAAAAAATAGATGCTATTTGGGACAATTTTGTTCAAATTCAAGCCGATATTCAGCTCTTAGATGATAAACCCGATCACGACAAGGAAACAGAAGAATTTGAAAATAAATATTTTAAATTAATCTCAGAGGCGGAGTCAAAGGTAAATGCCGCGGTAAATAATCTGACGGACAGTAAAAGTAGCGCATCCACGTCTAAGAATACGATATCTAATGTTAAATTACCGGAGATTAATCTTCCAGATTTTAAAGGAAGTGACGAGGCTTGGGTGTCGTTTCGCGATTCTTTCAATTCTTTGATACATAATAATCCTCATTTAACTATAAGTGAAAAATTCTATTATTTACGAAGTGCTATAAAGGATGAGGCCGCAGAATGTATAAAAAATTTGGAAACATCCGATGAACATTACATGGTGGCGTGGGACTTATTAAAGGAGCGTTATGAAAACAAGAAATTAATAATTCATAGTCATTTAAAAAATATATTCGGGCTTCCGAACATAAATCAAGAGTCACACATGTCATTAAGACAATTTTTAGATACATTTAAACAACATTTACGTGCCCTAAAAAACCTGGGGGAGTCAGTAGATACATGGGATACTATTTTGATTTTTTTGTTAACATCTAAATTAGATTTCGTCACAAGAAAGGAATGGGAAGTTAGTTCAAAAAATGATACCTCACCAAAGGTAGACGATTTCATAAGATTCTTGCATAACAAGTGCCTATTATTAAAAACAATTAGCAACAAGGTGTCTACAGTATCAAATCAAATAATATCAAACAAATCTAGACAAAGAGCTGATCCCAAATGGGTATGCCATGCAACTGCTACAGCGCAGGTTTGTGTTTTTTGCAATGAGCAGCACTATATCTTTGAATGTAAGAAATTTTTAGCTTTATCACCAAATAACAGATTTGAACGAGCCAAGGCTTTAAACTTATGCATTAATTGTTTACGGTCTGGTCACAATTCATCAGTTTGTAAAAGCGGTACCTGTAAAAAATGCAATAAAGTTCATAATACATTGCTTCACTTTGATGGAAACAAGAGAGTGACTGCAATTTCAAATAACAACAATTGTAATTTGCAAGATACTAGAAATACTGAAGGTACTAATGCTCAAGCAACAAATTCATTAATTACTCGAGACGTTTCGCAAATTAACGCAGTAAATTCTGTCAATTCTGCTTTATCTCATTATTCACAATTAAACAACGATTATATTTTATTATCAACCGCAATTATTTACATTTTGGATAATTTAGGCAATCATATTAAATGCAGAGCATTATTGGATAGTGGCAGCCAATCGAATTTTGTAACGGAATCTTTATGTAATAAATTAGGCATAAAACCCACAAAATTAAATATGTCGGTGTCAGGCATTAATCAGGTCGCATCACAAATTTCAAAGAAAGTGCGCTGTTCTATTAAATCAACATATAATAATTTTGCACGTGAATTAAACTTTTTAGTAATAAATCACATCACAGAAAATATACCGCATACATCATTTGACGGCGAATTGTTGGACATACCTTCAGACATACCTTTGGCCGATCCCGAATTTTACAATTCAGGTCCAATTGACGTGCTATTAGGTGCTAGCATTTTTTGGGATCTGCTAAGAAATGGAAAAATTCAGTTAAACAAACGCACTACGACATTACAAAATACAGTGTTAGGTTGGATAACTTCGGGTCCGATACCTACTCGTGCAAAACAAAACACGATATGCAACTTTGTAACTGCTTCAAATATTTCAAATTTGCAATTAAATGAACAATTGGAGAAGTTTTGGATGGTTGATAATTCACATGCTTCTTCTCAGTCGAATTATACTGAGGAAGAAAGAGATTGCGAAACACATTTTCTTGATCATTTTTATCGAAACGAAAACGGACGGTTCGTGGTTAGTTTACCGTTCAAGGAAAATCGCGAACTCGGTGAATCAAAGGAGCAAGCGATCAGACGTTTTTATGCGGTCGAGCGTAAATTACAAAAAAATCCCCAGTTATATGAACAATACAAGCTATTTATGAAAGAGTATGAAGGATTAAGGCATATGGTAGAAATAACAGATGATTCTGATGATTGTTATTATCTTCCCCATCATAGCGTATTAAAGCAGGACAGTTTAACAACCAAACTACGCGTAGTGTTTGACGCGTCCGCCAAGACGACAAATAACATGTCTCTAAATGACGTTCTCATGGTTGGTCCTAGCATACAAAACAGTTTAATTTCAATTTTGATAAGATTTCGCACTCACAATGTGGTCTTGATCGCTGACGTGGAGAAAATGTATCGTCAGGTACTTATTAATGCTACAGATCGAAAATTTCAAAGAATTGTGTGGCGTGATAGTACAGACGGTAAACTCAAACACTTCGAATTACAAACTATAACATATGGCACAGCTCCTGCGTCGTTTCTAGCGACTCGGTGTATAAAACAGGTAGCTATTGAAAACAAATCAAACTTTCCGTTAATTCACGATATAATTATTAATGATTTTTACATGGATGACTTATTGTCTGGCGCTTCCGACGTCAGCGCAGCTATAAGGCTAAAGGAAGACTTAGAGCATGTTTTATCTAGTGCAGGTTTCATGCTGCGAAAATGGATTTCAAATAATCCTGAGGTTGTTCGGAACTCAAATAATTTGACTAACGATTCAAATTACATTCTTTCAGACGATGACAAAATAAAGGCATTAGGTATATCATGGAATGCAAACACAGACAATTTTTACTTTTCATTAAATAATGATCACTGTCAAATTTCGAACACCAAACTAACCAAACGGGCTATATTATCAATAGTTGCTCGCCTATACGACCCACTTGGTCTCATTTCTTGTGTTATAATTATCGCCAAATGTATGTTGCAGACCATTTGGAAAAATAATATTGATTGGGATGAGAAGTTGCCTAACGAAATGGAAACTTCCTGGGTTAAATTTCTAGATCAGTTACCGATATTAAATGCACTAAACATCCCCCGGCAAATTACCATTAAAAATATGGTTGACATTCAACTTCACGGCTACTGTGATGCTTCTGAAAGGGCTTATGGAGCCTGTTTGTATTTAAGAACCATTGACTATTCAGGTACCATTTCAGCAAAATTGATATGCGCGAGATCACGGGTAGCACCTGTCAAATCTTTGACTTTGCCAAGGTTAGAGCTTTGCGGGGCGCTTTTATTAGCAAAATTAGCACGCGATACTATTGAAGCTTTAAAATTAAATATTCAAAGCGTAGTTTATTGGTGCGATTCAATGATAGTTCTGTCTTGGATTGCTGCTCATCCCAGTAGTTGGAAAACTTTCGTAGGGAATCGCGTTTCTGAAATCCAGCAATTGACTAATCAGAGGCAGTGGCGACATGTTCCCTCTGCCCAAAATCCTGCAGATATTATATCTAGAGGTTGTTTCCCTATCGATTTGTTGGAAAATAAATTTTGGTGGCACGGTCCTTCTTATCTACTGCAATCAGAGACTGCTTGGCCACGTAACATTTTAACAAAATCCCAAGATATGCCCGAAATTAAAAATAAAAATCAAGTAACATTAACGGTAAACGATTCTTTTAATTTATTCGATCATTTTTCAAGTTTCTCAAAATTGCAGCGCGTTATTGCATACATGTTGCGGTTTATTAACAGAGTAAAACTTAAAATTAAATCACATTCTTCGATGCATTTAACATGTGAGGAATTAAATGCAGCGACGTTAAAGCTAGCTAAATTGGCCCAAAACGAGGAATTCTCATCAGAAATACAATCGCTTCAACGAGACAAATCAGTTACCAAGAAGAGTAAACTAGCTTCGCTTAACCCTTTTTTGGACGAACACGAACTAATAAGAGTTGGCGGTAGATTAGTTTATGCGAATTTAAAGTTAGAGCAAAAGTTTCCTATTGTTTTACCGGCTAAACACATTTTAACTCGGCTATTAATTAAACACGAACATATAAAAAATTTGCATAGCGGACACCAATTGACATTATCCTGCTTGCGCAGCAGATTTTGGCCTTTAAACGGTAAACAAGCGGTCCGAAGAGAATTGCGGAAATGTATTGTATGTTTTCGTGCTAATCCACCGTTTGTATTTCCTCAAATGGGTAACTTGCCCAGCTATAGGGTAAATCCCTCACCTGTCTTTCATTCCGTGGGTACTGATTTTGCGGGACCGTTTATGGTCAAGGACGGCAAATTAAGGAATAGAAAGCTTGTAAAAACTTATTTTTGCATTTTTATTTGCCTAGCCACCAAGGCTATTCATTTAGAGCCTGTTGGTGATCTATCTACAAATCATTTTCTGGACGCGTTTAAGCGCTTTGTGGCGAGGCGAGGATTGTGTAAACACTTATATTCTGATAACGCCACTAATTATGCAGGTGCGAGTAATGAGTTTCGGCGAATTTGTCAATTAAATAAAGACAAAGCTTTTCAATCATTTTTAGCTGAAAATCAAGTAGAATGGCATTTCATCCCAACCAGATCCCCGCATTTTGGAGGAATCTGGGAAGCCGCGGTGAAAAGTGTGAAGCATCATATTAAGCGCATCGCAAATAACGTACATTTCACATACGAGGAATTTCACACGTTACTGACTCAAATTGAGGGTATCCTAAATTCGCGCCCTCTGACATCCTTATCCCAAGACCCTTCTGACCTTGAGGCACTAACGCCTGGACATTTTCTGATTGGTCGTGCTCTAACAACCTTACCTCAAGAAAATATGCTGCATCGAGCTGCTACTCGCTTAAATAGATTTCACCACCTACAACAAATCACTCAACACTTTTGGAAAAGGTGGTCAAGAGAGTATCTCCACACCCTCCAAGCAAGGACCAAATGGAAGTTCAGTTCTCAGCGGGAAACGTTATTGGGTTCGTTAGCCCTACTAAAGGAGGACAACCTTCCTCCTCAGCGATGGAGATTGGGGCGAATTATACAGCTGTTTCCTGGGCCTGACGGTGAAGTGCGGGTAGTGTCTGTGAAGACTAATACCGGTGTGGTGAAACGCGCTGTCACGCGTATCTGCATTTTGCCGAGTGACTAAAATTTAGCAGACTATTTCACTTTACTTAATAAACTTTCAGTTTTATTTAGCAGTCAGTAATTAATTGCTTTCTGTTGTATAATGCAAATGTTAGCTTTAAAATGATCCATTGTTGTTACTTATAAGTTAAGTTCCTTTTTGAAATGTGAACATTTCAACGGGGCCGGCATGTTAAATAGACAATCCTACAATCTCGTGGTGAGTAGGCGTGTGAAGAGATGATGACAGATGACAGAAATAACGCTAATATTGTCATATGCTCCGTTAGTTAAAACTCTAGAAATACAGTCCATATATACACAAGATTGTTTAATTTATGGGTCTTTCCCATATCCTCAAAGTCAATCAACACTTTTACATAGAAAATAATGAATAAATTTAAACAAAACAAATGAAATATAAACATATAAAACAAATGAAATATACACAATGTTTATAAACTGCTGCCTCTGTTTACAAGTGTTGGTGCATGCCTACTTAAAAAAAAATCTCTGTTTTGTTTTCTACCTGAATAGTTTTTATTTGCTAATAATTTTATAGCACTTAACGCTAAATTTGTTTTTTTTTTGTCTGATTGAAATATAAATTGTTTGCTATTTTTTACCACCAACTAGAATCATAAGAGATATGAATAATCGATCGATTACAGGCAACTTGGTTACTAAACCAACACATAGGTTACTATCACGGCAAGAGTACCGTCACCAATGGCCAGCGGACATTTTTAATAAAGTAACTAGATGACAAATGAAGCTGCAGCATGTTAGAGCTCAATGTGCCTTGCTTTAGAAGTTACAGGCCCATGTTCAATGGGCTATCCCAACCCTGTCTATATGTTTAGAAATGTTTAATATAAAGATGCCCAAAAATTTTTGTATGCCAAACTAGCCAACTCTCAGAATAATATATTGCTCAGTATGTGTCCCTCCCAAGTTGGTCGTACAAGAATATTTATTTACGTTGGGATCTGAAATTATATTTATTTAAAATACTATTTTTTTTTAGATGTTTCACCATTACTTCTTTGTAAAAGTGAAAATATTGTGGGGGATTCCCTGACTGATAGCTCCAATGTAAATGCACTTATGCCTTCATCTCCAACGTGCATCAACTGTAAAAATTTACAAGTTTATAAGGGTAAGTGTAACATATTTACAGTTTTCATCAGCATTGCTTAACTAGCCATTGTAATTACTGAGATTATTTCGCTCAATCAAATGTTTAGTTATTGATTGAACCAATAATCACATCATTATTATACCGAAAAAACGTGAGTTTACTGGAGTAGTATCGCAGTAAAATCATATGTGGCTTTCTTTAGTATGAAAAAATTTCACCTTTATATACTGACAATGAATTGAATTTTGGAATATTAAACGTGATTATATTAAATATACTAGGCACAAAAAGTAAGGGATATTAAATAAAACCCAAAATTTTGGATGATTTTCAAAGAACTGCAACTTAGAGGGAAATGATTGTAGAAAGAATAAAAAAAAAAAAGGAAATTGAAGCTTCAAGTGTCTACTTTTTGGGTCCGAAGTTTAAAATTTTTTAGCGTCAGCAGTTTTCGAGTAATAAGAAAATCAACGAAAAAAAATTGCAAATTTGTGCTTTTCTTTAAAAAGGCTTATGGACTTAAAAAAATTTTTTTTGGTAATTTCATCATAAAGCTCTTAGATAATTTAATTCTCTTCAATTTGAGCGGTTCCGGAGCCTTGTACGATGATTTGTCGTTGAGTTATTGTCGATCAAAGCAAAAAAATCATTTTTGACTGGCAATCAATTACTTGGGAAATAATGGTCATACAGAAAATCCAAGCAGGGTTTTGAAAACTGCAAAGTATTACAAGTCGTAATTATGGGCTTTTGATAAAAACAATTTTTTAAATTGAAAATGCTGGTTAGAAAAAAGGTAAAAAATTGCATAATTAGGGATAGTTGAATAACTTGGTATAACTTTGCAAATAATGAATAAACTAAGGATATTGACTGTAACTTTTCAACCTCTAAGTGTTCTAGAGAAACCCTGATAATTTCAAACGCTGCCATTTTTTTCCTAGTGCCCGCGGAATGTTTAAAATTTTTTATTAATTTTTTTTTATTAACAATTTTTTTTTAGCAATAATCCATATTTTCTTCAACAAAAAAAAAAACGTTCATGATTCTAAAAAAAATGAAAAAAAAAATTTTCAAAAATTATTTAAATTTTTTTTTAATATATCCACAAGCTTCACAAAGGTAAAAAATTGCTTGATTTGACGTTGCAGATCACAATTTATTATCATCCTGTATATTATCGACAACATCCATCTTCATTTTAATTTTATTTGTATAAAAAGTAGTCCATGTCTTTATTTTTGAAAATATTAAAAATAAGTCCAACTGTCAAATATGATAACCCTTTATTTACAAATATTCATAATTTCAAGTGCGATAGCAAATGAGACTCCACCCGGTAATTTAACAGATTTTAATACTTGCAAGTTGAGTCATCTGGGGCTAGAATATTTGGGAACGGTTTCCAACTCCGAATCAGGGGTTCGTTGTCAATCCTGGACCTCTAACCAGCCGCACAAAATTCGGGAGGATATAAAGGATACTCAATTTGCTGACGGGTCGAAGAAAAAAGCAAAAAGTTATTGTAGAAACCCAACAAAAAGCGCTACAGGTCCGTGGTGTTATACAATGAGCTACGATCTTCAATTTGATACCTGCGGTTTGCCATTGTGTTCGTTTTCTCAGTGCAAAGTCACTGGACCAGGGATGGAATATGCCGGTCAACACAGTAAAGGTTCTTCAGGTAAGTAAATGTCGGAATACTCTTCAAACTTTAACTGCAGGTGTACTAAAAACATTTATTCTATCTCGTACCTTTTCTCTTACTGAGGGATGTATTTGTTTGTTTTTAGGGTATAGTCCAGACGGTATCTGTTTCAAAGAATCTATATTTGGGTGCATCGTATATCCACGGAGATTTTTGGCTTTTTAGCTTTCAAATATCACTAGAAATGAAAATTTTTATATGCGCATAAAAAAAAACGTGGGCTTAACTTTTGGCGGCACAATATGTTAAAAAAATTTGAAAAATGTCATATTTTTCTTCCTATTTAATTATGTATGTTTTCAAGAATTTATTTTAGGCGAAAATGGAAGAGGAAAAAAATTTTTGTAATTAAATTTTACAATATATGACTAGTTACAAATCGAATGAATCATGATTATTATTGTAAAAATCGAAAAATGGGTTAAAAAACATTATTTTTCAGGGAATTTTTTTGGGATCTTTAAGTTGGGTGCAGGACCTTCATACTTAGCTCAAGAACAGTTCACGTTATGTAGAATCATCACACCAAATTTCATCAAAATCGGTTTGATAGATTTTGCATAATAATTATGCAATCCAGATTTTCAAAAAAAATTTGCAAATTTTCCAAATTTTGCACAGCAAAAACTATTTGAATTATACTTTAATCGCAAAAGAAATGATTAAATTAATAATTAATTAATTAATTAATTACTAATTTTTGACATATTTTGAAAATAATTATTGTAAATATTTAAATAAATTTGTTTTTGATCCTTGATAAACAGTATATAAATTTATGCACTTACCTTTGATACAATAAAAAAATAAAGTTGATAATTAAAGGAAGTTTAAAGATAAATAATAATTATCGGACTGTTGAAAGACCAATAATTATTAATGATTTGAAAATACGCTAATTGATTTTTTTTAAATCGCAAGACATCGATTTAAAAAAAAATCATCAAAATCGGAACTCTAGAAGCTGAGGTATTAAAAATTTTTGAAGTGCGTCGCGGTTTTGAACTCGCCGATTGAATTTCGAGCAGGTCGAAGCGACCGCGCTCTCTGCTATCCCCCCCCCACCCCCCACCACCACCCGTACGCCTTTATCTAAGTTCCTTGGTTTTTTTTTCAAAATCTGGATTGCAAAATTATGCAAAATCTATCGAACCGATTTTGATAAAATTTGGTGTGATGATTCTACATAACGTGAACTTTTCTTGAGCCAAGTATGAAGGTCCTATACCCAACGTAGATACCCCAAAAAAATTTCCTAAAAAATAATGTTTTTTAACAAAATTTTTGGCAATTTTTTGATTTTTACAATAATAATCATGATTCGTTCGATTTATAACTAGTCATATTTTGTAAAATATAATTACAAACATTTTTTTCCTCTTCCATTTTCGCCTAAAATCAGCTCTTGATAAGATATATGTATAATTAAATAGGAAGAAAAATATGACATTTTTGGAATTTTTTAAACATATTGTGCCGCCAAAAGTTAAGCCCACGCGCATAGAAAAATGTTCATTCCTAGTGATATTTGAAAGCAAAAAAGCCAAAAATCTCCGTGGATATACGTTTCACCCAAACCAAAACAGCAAATGCAAACCCTTTTCAAAGCTCAATATATGTTTTTTAAACTTTTATTGGCTATATTTCATTAAAAGTAAACTGAAGCAATATTTTGTTTATCTTGATTTTATCTGATTTTATTTTAAGATAGGAATTGTTTGAAATGGACTAAGGACCGAAGTAGAGTTAAACATAATGGTGGTTACCTGAAATTTTCCAAATTTGACAAGCAGCACTTTCCAGGGAAGAGCCTCAGTGATGCGAAAAAATTTTGTCGTAATCCTAATGGCGACATCGGTGGTCCATGGTGTTTTGTTGAAAATGAAGACACTAACGAAATAGAAAGGGAATACTGCGACATACCTTTCTGTGACGATCCGATATGTTTAGTTTTTACAAAAAATTCCGATACATATATGCACTACACAGATTTTAATGGTACTTTATCTAATGTCACATTCGGAGTTAAGTTATGGGATTCAGATTCTTATTTGGAAGCCAGTGCTAGATTAGTATTATCGGTTATGGCTCTACCTTTGACCGGAAAGGACATAGACGATCTAGGGGTTGGTTTAGAAATCGTGATAGGGAATAATTTTACAGCTCTTAGATATGGAAACAAAGATAAACCTGAATATGAACCAACGCAGGGCATTTTGAAGTCTACCGAGTACACGATGTTTTCTATAACTTGGCACGCTGGATTCATAACCTTTTTCCGTGAGGGTCAAATTAAACCTATATTTCTAGCGGAATATAAAACAAAGAATAATTTACTCGGCTTGAAAAAGAATATGTTTTTATACTATTCAGCGCAAGGGACTAATACATTGTGGTATTTTCCGTTTTGTAAAGATGATTTTGAGTGTGACATGCACACCACCACCGGAGTGGAATTTCAGCACTTTTGGCCGTTACGTGAAAAATCGATGAATTATGACTTACATGTTCACGTAAGAGCCTATCGTTCAGCAGGAATTTTATTCGTTCCCAGTCCCACAGTGGACTACCCATATGTCAAAATTGTATTTTTAGGAAATAACAATTACACTCGAGTAACTGTAAAAGAACACCTAAAGGGACCGGAAGTAGTAATGAAAGAATTACAGCTACCGAATATTTTGAACTATTGGGAGTGGAAGGAATTTTCTATATCATTTTTCGCAAACACGTTATACATTTACATGAAGAAACCTGCCGGTATGCAGACGATAGTGTCGCTTACTAATGAGGTTTTCCGAAATGTGAGATGGTTTAGTTTGAATTCAGAAAATACAATAGCGCACTGGAGCTTTTTTTGTACGCCACCACCACATTCAAATCCACCCCCTGCGTTTCTGCCGGAATGTGCTCTTAATAAGGAGGAGCCAAGCTATAAAGGAACTCAAGATATCACTAGTGAAGGCCTTCCCTGCTTGCCGTGGTCCGGCTCTAAATTTATCGGAGAAAATTTGAAGGAGTTATTCACTAATGAATCGACTTTAGAGGCCTTGAATTATTGTCGAGATCCTTCTGGAATGAATGAAGGTAAACGTAATAAATAAATATGAATATATGACTCATCATTTTTATATTTCGCCCTTAATTGCCTTTTTATTAGGTACTTATTGCTACACTATATCCTTAATGCCCGAGAAGAAAATTGAAAAAAAATTTTGCCACCTGAGGAAGTGTAAATCGGAAGAATGTAAGATGGCAGGTACAGGGAACGATTACATTGGAACATTGAGTGTTACAAGATCGAACAGGTCTTGCGACTCTTGGGATTTTACTAATACAAGCTTGCATTGGAAACACATGCAGCTGTGGAACGAATCACTATTTGCTGATATGACTGTAGCTGCCGCAAAAAATTTTTGTAGAAATCCATCGAGAGATGTTTCAGGTGAATGATTTAATATTTTATTGCAAAAAATATCCACATCCAACTGCTGCAAAATAATGTCACAAAAAGTGTGTGCTATTTAGATAGTTTTACTTAAAAACTAAAATCCATATCGAACAAAAGTACCGAGAAAAAAAATATTACAGGTAGTTGGTGTTTTACGAATGATGTGGACATTGTTCAGGATGTATGCAATGTAAGAGACTGCGACAAGCCCGAAGAGTGTATTATTATTGTGTCTTCGTTTGTGTCAGGTGAAATACATGAGTACAGTTAAGGCTAATTATTTATATACAACTTTTAGATAGGAAAATTTACATACTTCCGCAGTGGAAGGAAACTGGAATCCATGGAGGTTTAAGATTCGGTGTAAAAGAGTGGAATCCAGATCTACTCGATGGTTTAGATATTCTTATTAAGCCCCGATTTGGACAAGACGTCATTAAATTGCAGATAGGTGCAAACGACAACGAAAAAGTTATTTTATATTATAATAACGAGTTGGTTGAACAAAAAACTTTCCCACATATCATATCTGCAGGTAACAATTGTAGAGACCACTGCAAAATAATTAAAATACCGGTTTATTTAATATTTTTTTTTATCCACAACCGACAAATTCAGTCCAGCTACGAAGTTTTAACACTGAATTTATTGTGGCACTATCTATGTGCCGACAACGGAACTACATAGTGGAGATTTCCTCTGTTATGAACGCTTCTTCCACATTTCAAAAATGAATCTGAAATGATTTATTGCCAAATTTATTAGTTACGTACAAAAATGAAGTCAAAAAGCAATGTTCACACACATAAATTCACGATAGTTATCAAGACAATACACAAGTAATTTAATTTTTTTTCCAGTGGCTCTTTGTCGGTTATGGATAAGGTTTCGTATTGTCATCGTGCCTTATCACCATAAAATACACTCAGTAAAAGCTTAAAATGTTTTTCTGTCAAGTCTTATGTACCCAATAACTATTAAATCGCTTTGTGCCGACAGGTAAATGGACAGAGTTATGGCTTCAAATACGTAAAGGTGAAATAGAACTTGGTTTTGAAGGCGTACCAACGGCCATATTTGAGTGGAAAAGTACCAATCTCGATAAAGTATTCGATCCCATGTTCATAAGTTACGGATCGATTCTTGGACATCCGTTAGGTTTATTTTTTAAATGTGACGAATGCCATACCGAAAATACTACGGTGAAAAATTTCGACATACACTATCCCATAGGGTTGTGGTCTACACAGGAACTTGCAATATACAACAATTTTACGTTGAGGATGAGAGGCATGGGAGTGGTTTTAATATTATTGACAAGCGTCGTTGAGTATAAGAATCAGTATTTGATTAAAATGGATATCAATAAAGGTATCGATTGCCAAATATGTTTTTTATAGCTCGAAACTAGTACAGAGCCTTCATCAATGTTTACAGGCCACATGACTGTCGAGCTTAGGCAACCCAACAATGGTACTGGTAACAAAAATTGACTAAATCTTGATATCACCAATATTAATGATTTGTTTTCAATGAATAATGACAAACCGATATATCTATGCTCGAGATAATGCGATTGCTGATTGATTGAATAGAATGTCATGAAGAATTACACCAATCACAACCGATGAACCAGAATAATATGTTTTAATGTATTTTTGATCTTATTGTTTTTATTTTACCGAAATTTATTTGCCAGCGTGAAGGAAATAAAATTACCATTCCAGACAAAATTACTGGTCACGTGGTTTGTAATCATTTATGAATGCATTGAAAAAGTAACAAAATATCTGAAATATTAATAAAAAATATGTAGAGTCCATTTAGTGACAGAATCACAGTCTTATCCTTGGAGAGATCTTATAGGAATGTCAATGAGACTGAAACAGGCGCATTTTAAAATTGGTGACACATCAAAAAAATGTGGTACATGAAAGTATGGCTATTAAAAATGTTTAAATCATTTAAAACTGTTTTCCTTCTAGAAATGTCTTCATATTCTGATTAAATGTTTCTTTTATGTTGTTTTATGACCTTTCTAAGATGTTTTCATGTTGCTAATTAATTTTAATAATAATAATTTTTAATAGATTTATTATATTGTAATATTTTTAATTACAAAAAATATCAATATACTTTTCATTTTCATTAGAAGCTTTATATACAGGGTGTTCCTAAGTGTCGCAACGGAAAACTGTAAATTCCTCTTGAAAGAGAAATCATTTTTCCCTCTTCCATTTTTCTCTTTGGACTTTTGTTTTCGGGATACGGGGTGGCAAAACTTTTTTTTTTTTTAGTTTTTTGCCAATATCTTAGGAACCGTTTGAACTACAGAACTGAGATTTTGTACACACATTACCACTATTAATAGCTACTTTTTCGCACCCTTCTCGAATTTATTGGACATGCCAGTGGTGGATATTTTAGGGTACTGTAAGGGTTTTTTCCCCCCTAACTTTTACGCCGCTGGAAAAATTAACATTTGACAGCAAATTCTGAAACATTAATGAATTTTACACAAAAAGAGTTCTCATGGTTCATTGCTCTAAAGTCGATGAACAAAAACAAATATTTTGCTAACATTTCGAAAATCTTTTGTAATTCAAAAAATAGGTAGTAACAATTAACAATTTTAACGAAATTTAACAACAGATAGGATTTTAACTTAAAAAACTGAAAAATATTTTTTTTATCACTTTAGCAACTAAAATTTATAAAAACTGTTCAAAATTACGTCCGTTGGCTTGAGTGCACACATTACATCGTCAGATCATGTTTCTATTAACGTTGTTCATAATTCGATGGGTATTTCTAATTTTTTCCACTGTGGCTTCAACCCTAACGGTCAGTTCTTCAACCATATTGACAGAGGTTTCATAGACAATGCTTTTCATGTGACTCCATAAGAAATAATCAAGTGGGGATAAATCCACCGACCGGGCAACCCGTGACTCCACACGTTGACATGGCGTGTTTATAAAGCACGAGCAATTCCTCGGGTACTTGCTCTTGGATTTTCTTCAACCAGATGAAGTACATCTTCTTCAAACTGTGGGACCCTATGGTTTCTTTGCTGCCCGCAGTTTCCTTTATTAGGTTTAAAACTTCCGGTTTCCCTCAGGTGTCTCTCAGTTCGAGGAAATATTCGGTCAGACGGAGTTCGACGATTTGGAAAACGCAGCGAATACAGGCATTGTGCAGCTCTGCCATTACCGCATGTTTCACCATAAATTTTAATCATGTCGGTGTATTCATTCATTATTAGTAAAAACATCAATTTTTACCACACTTTTAACAATTTTAAATAATTAAAAATTAACACTCAGCAGCATGACATTTAATTAACTTAATATTCTATACTAATAAATTTCCAGATGGAAATTGGTAGATTAATGATTTTACTAACAAATAATCTTAGCTGTGTCCTAGATATTGCGAGTGTAATTCAATGCTGAACGAGGCTTTAGTCTGCAGATTAGTTGTTTCTCACAATATTATTAATCCAAAAAATACTTTAAAAAATCATTTCAATTGGTCAAGAATATACTTTTTTGTTTCTACCGTACAGGTCACTAATTTCAAAAAGTGCCTTTCTAGTACATGATTTTTATCCATTTTACTGTAATATGTACACAAAATAATGACCTTATTCTTCACTTGTAGGTACTATTGCTTTATCAAATGTGGTCGATGAAACTGAACGTCTTCTACAGAAGTCACCAGTAAGAAACATAATGACCACGAATTCATGGACAATGTATCTTGTATCATTCAACGAATCCGCATTTATCATTCAAAAGGACAATCAAACTGTCCTTGAATACAAAAGTCAAAAACCATTAGTGATATACTGGTTTACCGTTGCCGCAGAATCCGGGTGGGTGACATGGAGTGCGAATTGCGAACCGTTGGACTTAGACGGTTCCCCAAGAGACGGAGGCTGGTCTGCTTGGTCACCCTGGACTTGTACGGTTACATGCGGTGGCGGAGAGGGTTATCGTACGAGAAAATGTTCAAATCCTCATCCAAATATTTTTGGGAAACTTTGCCAAGGTTCACCTACATCCACCGGGAAATGTAACGATTTTCCGTGTGGGGACCTAAGTCCCCAAACTTTGGAAAAAATTCAAGATTACTTGCAGAAAGATAATTACAGCTATGTAATCGATGAAGGTATATAACTCGTCACAAATTTCTTTAAATATTAACAAGGAAGTATTTTTAGGCAGTTCGTTGCTGTTGAAAAACAATCGACAGTTGTTAAAAATTGTTTCGAAGGAGTCCCCTAATGCTTATTACGAGTGGACGTTAAATGGAATTTTTATAAAACAAGACCCGAACCATGTAATATTCAAGGGCGATAACATCTTAATAGAAAATGCTAATATAAAAGATGCCGGAATTTATGTGTGCATGCTGTTTAGAATAAACAAGAAAAGGGTAGTTTTGCACGTCATATCCGTAGCTGTTATCTCGAAGAATTACGATTATGATACCAGAGCAACGCGATCGCTAATTTTAAACTGCAATTCCGTTATTTTGGGGTATATTTATACTGATCTCAGCTTGAAACTGTTTTTGAATAATGAAGTTTATATTGATCATGGAACCACCACTTTAGCTGCAGTGAATATACACCAGTTCGACTCCTTAAATATGTCCCATACGGGGCACTGGAGATGTGTAGTGGAGCAAAAGGATTTAAAATTGTCTTGGGTTACTAATTACCTCAAAGTGAATGTTAAAAAAGCTCCGAATGTGTATACAAATTTGATGGAAGACAAGTTAACGGCCCCCTTATTTGGATGGTTGAAAACGGACAGAAATGTTTTGGTCGCACTTATCTTTATAGTAGTTTCTGTTGTGTTGTTAGTTATTTCGTTCCTTGTAATTTATTTCAAATTTTGTACATTAAGAAAAAATCCTAAAACTAAAAGGAACAGAAGAAAATTGAAATGAAATAAATGTTGCAAAAAAAAACTATTTGTATTTTCTTCTCCAATATACCATAAAAAATTATGTTGCATTATGGCTAGGAATATCTTATTTTATTTCTTTCTAGGGCAGAGAAAAGAAGGTTTTGGCGGTAAAACGGTGGTTTTTAGGAGTATGTGGAAGGTCACTAAAGGAAAGAAAATTGAGGTGGCCATGAAGATGTTGAAGCAAGAAAATCCCGATAATTATTTAAAGGTATTCGGGAAGTATAATGTATTATTTTAATATTCGTAAATAATCTCAATTTGATTTTTTAAACTAAAAGTTTTTGCAAAAAAAAACAATACAATTTTCTTGAAAACGAAATTGCCTTTGTAGGAGTTTCTAACACTTGCTGGACAATGGGCCTTTCTGCAGTCTAGTGCAATAGTTAGACTTTACGGAATAGCTTTTACCAGCAGTATTTCCATGGTTTTGGAATATTTCCGACTGGGTCCCTTAGATCAATATTTACAGGCAAATCGTGGAATCATGAAAACTGTCGACTTAATAGAAGCTGCTAGTAACTTGGCAGCAGCTTTATGGCACTTGGTATGTATAATTTATTTAGTGTTGCATCGATTATTTTTGTTTAATTATCTATAAGTTAATAAGTAAATTGTGCATAAAAATTGTTAAATATTAGTATAGGTGAGATATAACCTACAAAGAATATGTCATATATTAAATGTCATTGCCACTCAGTGCCTACTGGTACAAAACAATGCTTTCTACTCACTAGCAGAGAGTGACCTACTAATATAGATACTATGAAAGGGGGTACAGAGAAATATGACCTTGAACAAGTCAACCTATTAAAAAAGAATAGACTGTTTTATGGGTCTATTATAATTTCTCAGAGAATAGATATATGTAGTTTGTTTCACATATAACTGAAAAGTGCAGAATAACCTTTATTAACAGCACAAATCTTGCATTTTTCATAAAATAATAAGACAGTATTAATAAAATTTTAAATATATTGGCATTATTAGCTTTGATTTTACTTTTTAAATGACATCTCGTAAAATAAAATTATTATGCACCAATTGAGAAACAAATTTGGTATATTATCTTTAAACTTAATATGTAAACAGAGCTGAGAGTATGTAAACAAAAAAAAAATCAAATAGTATTTTAAATATAAAATAGTATTTTGTAATTAAAATATTTTTGTTATAACCCCAAAAATATTTTGTACTTCAAATACTTTAATAAAGTATTTTGTATTTTAAAAAGTATTTAAAACCTTTTAAAAGTAATTTAAATACACAAAATACCTACCAAAAACAGATACATAAAAATTACGCACCTTCAATTAATTTGTTTTATCATAAGTTGGCTATTATAAGAAAAACTAATAAAAAATTATGAGTGAATTAAATATTCTGCATCTCAGTAATCCAAAATGATTGTTTCCAGATTCAAGTCTCGTTTTTTTTTCATTTTTTGATGATCTTGAAATCAGGCTTGCCTTGCACTTACAATATATTTTTTTTAAGTCACATCTAAAGAGTTTCAGATTTAATATTTCACAAAATATTGTAAATACTGTTAATGAATATTTTCAATATATTTAATATTCAACATACTTAAAATACTATTTTAAATACTAAGTAATTTATATTTAAAATACTTTGCTAAAGAAGTATTTTATTTTTAAGAATGTATGTTAAAATACTTTCGTACTAGTATATTGTAATTTGTATTTTAAATACATTTTGAACGTATTTTGCCCAGCTTTGTATATAACAAAATGTTCATGAAAAATAGTTTAACTGTTAATTCACAGATTAATTTATACCGGTGCGACATCTCATTCAGATCAACAGAACTAAAAGTCAAACTTAGAGCAAGTTATGAATGAATGTTTATTAATGACTAGCTGATCCAACAGATGTTGTCCTGTCTAAACTTCAATAAATATCATTGTGATAAGCACTCAGTTTTTCCCGAATTTTCCAATTTTCCGGCCAACTTTTCCAATTTTTCTTTCCCTAAAAACCTTATTCGGACTACTACGAACATTTAAAAATAAATTAGCCAAATCGGTCCAGCCATTCTCAAGTGATGTGCTTACAAATGAACAGCATTTAATTTTTATTTATATAGATTTTATTCCAATATAACTTATTTAATAAAGAAATTTTCCACGAAACATGGATAAAACTTTGATCAGTATATTTATTAAATTAAAAGATGACAAAGTAAAAATTAACTTATTTTAGTAATTCTGTAAAGAGACTATCAGATTAATTTGAAGAAGAAAAAAGGTGCATATTTATAAATTAATTATGCATTAAATATTTAGGTAACACATTTTATTTTTACTTTGTTACTTTTGTCTATCTTTTATTTAATGCTGTGTTGATTTGTGCTCTTGAAGATGTATTAAATATCCATGATTGTTTATAAATTATTTGTAGGCTGAAAACGATATTGTTCACGGCAATATAAGGTGCCGAAAATTATTAGTGAGCACCCACGACGACAATTCATTTACTGTGAAGTTGGCAGATCCCGGAATCTTCACCCAATATAGCTCATCAGAGTAAGTACTTCTAGCAAAACGTGACTGCATCAAAGTTAATTGTTATAATTTAGGATACATTGGATACCGGTGGAATGCTACTCAAATTTCAATTTTGCCCGACGTTCTATTGAGGCTGACGTTTGGGCTTTTGCTACAACTTTGTGGGAAATGTTTACGTGTGGGGATGACCCAAATGAGAAGGGACTGGAGATAAGGGTAATTTTTTTAGCATTATGTTACTAACATTATTGCTTTTCATACACTTGAAAGGTCATTAAATGTTATTAATTTCCTTGAAATTGTTCAGAATATTCTTAAAGGTCCTTGTTTTTAAACAATATTTAGGCTTACATCAGTGGGAAAAGATTACCACAACCCGAAAAATGTCTGGTGGAGATATATGATATCATGAAGGAGTGTTGGGATATAGACCCTCACAAAAGGAAAAAACCGCAGGCCATCAGTCGAGATATAAACCAAATACTCTACCAGGGTAAGTTAATTAAATGGTTTATGTTCACTAACGTTCAAATTATATTGAGAAATTTTTTCAAGATTACTAATATTTTGAAAATTATTTTAAGCCGAAAATGTCGGATAATTTTCTAAAAATATTCATGACCAAGAAAAAGTTTCCCAGAATAATTTAAGCACGTGTTGAAATTTGATAAGAAAGTTTCACTCGAAAATTTTAAATAAAATTAAAAATCAAACCCGACATTTTGAAGCCGACTCATTGAAATCAAAATGTAAGGAAAGCCATGCTAGCCGCACTCACCTTAACGTTAGATGTGTAGTCACCCTGAACCTTTGTCGAAATTGTATAGTATTTTAAAATGTCTCATATCGGTAAAGAAGATCAATCAATAATACGAAAAGAACACAGTCAGACGTGATATACACACCTCACGATACGCCGTTTGTAACACGTTTCTGTTGCTGTTTTACTGGTTTTAAAACAGAACTTGAAGTAGTCCGGGTGAATTTTTTTTTTTTTTCAGAAATCGGGTCTACCTCGAATTTTATGGGCTTAAAATTAAGTAAAGAGTACACAGAATAAGAACCTAAATTTGTGTATTTGTAAGGGTCGAGCGTCATCTTGTTCATAACAAAAAAATAAAAATTTGCAAAGACTGAAATTGGATGAAACTACAGGAAAAGAGAACTGTTGGGGTGCTCAACAAATACCCGCAATGCGGACCCCAAATTTCAAAATTGCGGCCTATTGCAAAATTATAAAGTCGAAAACACAAACGTGTGTATCTTCTGTCCAAGTCAAGGTATCGAAATTTGGTAAAAAAGGGATCGAAAGGTAATTACATTATCTCGTCTGTGTAAATTTCAGAATTTTAAGTTGCAAAATAAAAAAGTTATTAACAAAAAACAAAAAAAAAAACGGTAAGTAAGCGGTTGAGCGGTAGCCAAGGGAGGGAAGAGCTGTGACATCATAGTGCCCATGCTACGCTCGATTTCTCAAAATTCTTACTTAACAAATGGATTGTGGCACTTAGAAAGCAGCTACCGGGATGCTTTTTTTTAAAATCGATTTATTTTTTTCCGCTCTTTGAGTGGTGTAAACAAAAGTCTGTGAAAGTCATCGTCAGATCCAGAAAAATACATTTTTACCGACTTTTCACATTTTGTTTTGTAATTTCATTATGCTTTTAATATTTTGAAAAGTAAGGTCTTTTTGCGTATTTAAAAACAAAAGTGAATTATTTATTTGAAAAGAAATGATGAATGAATGAAAATTTACCGTGCTCAGAAGAGGTCGACGTATAAAATATCGTCTTAAAATTAACTGTTACACTTATTGCGCAAATTGTGTCTAGAATATTATTGAATGTTACAATATCAACATTACATACATATAAGTATAGCATTTTATAGTATTTAAAAGAACTGTTACATTCAATTCTACCATGTTTATTGCTAGTGAAAGTTTAATTTTTATAAGAATATTAAAAGTAAAATTAATATTTAATGTATAATATATTTTAGACATCGATAAATTTTTCACGTTAATGGTTTACGTTGTAGAGCATGTGACTTGAATGTGGCAAAATGGCAAAATTTATCGAAGTCTAAAATATACTATTCATTAAATATTTATTTTATTTTTAATATTCTTATAAAAATTAAAAAAAGACACGCTGTCTTTAATGAACGTGTACTTGGTCACTTCTTGGTCGAATCTATTTTACAAAATATTAAACAGAACAGCCATAATACCGTTTAAAGAAAAAAAAAATTATCTTTGCTCCTATTGGTTGGATCGAGACACTTTTTTTTTCTTAATTCATGTTTTTTTAAGCACTATTTGATGCAGTTGGTTTGAAATCTGTATATTAAAAAATTGTCGAAATAAGGACCCTAGTTACTGTTCTTTTTTGGTTCTTTGTTAATAATTTTTTTATTTTGCATCTTACAAATCTTAAATTTACACAGACGCGAGATAATGTAATTACCTTTTGATACTTTTTTATCAAATTTCGATACCTTGACTTTAGCAGATTTTGTTTGGTTACTTAGAAGACTTCTCACTAGCGCCATGCATTTCGTCACAGTAAAATCAATCTTAAAACTTGATAGACTGTGTATGTCACAAATATTAAATGACAGAAAAATGTTCAGCGTAATTTCGTCTAGGGTACCACCAAGAGAAAAATTGTACGATAGCTTTTCGTTGCCATGGTAGTAATGTTTTAAAATAACGTCATTTGGTTGGCTACAAAACAGCAATGTGAAATTTTCGTCTATATTTTTCTTGGCATTAACAATTAAATGTAAATTATTTTTATAGTGTTCAACTCAAGACAGAAACATTCGTATGCTAAAATCGGCCCCAAATTCAATGATCTTGGGTCGTCGACAAATAGCCTGCGTTCATCAAGAACTGGTAGGTTTTCATATATTAACCAGAGTCATTTTACTAATTCCCTTTTTATTTTTAGTGTCTACAGTGCTTATAGATAATCTGCGTGACAATGAAATGTCCAGCGAGTCTAGTTATTCGCTAAAAGATTTGAATGATGAATCGTACGATTGGTCACATTTCCTCTCACCGTTAAATCTGTCAACAGCGACTACCTCTCTGGACAGTTTAAATTCCATGCAAAGTGTCCTTGAATTGGACGGAAATTATGATGTTGTTCTGAAAGGTAGAATTGGTCAGGTAAGATTCATATTGGGATTTGCACTTTAACTTATGACATAGTCACGAATTTTCTCATTAATTTTTTTTTTATATGGATTTTTTATATGCATTGCAACTTATAGTTTTAAGTCTTACTAAATGAGTATTTTTATAGGGATTTTATGGGGAAGTATACAGAGCCAGTTTAGAAAGTGTAAATCGCCCAGACGAAAAACCCAGAAAAGTAGCAGTGAAGAAGTTGAAGGCTACGGCGCTTTCATCTTGCATACAAGATTTCGAAAGGGAAATTAATATAATGAAAGTGAGTTGATCTTTTCACAATTAATTTTTTTTACGTTTAATTACAAAATTAAATTTCTAGGCTTTGAACCATCCGAATATTGTGGAAATATTAGGCGTTTTAAGAGAACCAGAAGTATCGCTGGTTATGGAATTTGTACAACATGGATCCCTTCAGAGCTATCTGAAAATAAACAAAGAGAAGTTAGAAGATGGGCAACTTTTAAAATATGCCTTAGACATAGCGAAGGTAATGTTTAATATTTCTAATCCTAAATAGATTGCAATATTTTTTTAATTACGCAACATTATCTTGTAGCACATTTAAAATACTGATCATTCGACACAGACTAAATAAAAAAATTAGATCATGCAAAAATGCCCAGTACGGCAGCTGTAACAGTTAATTTATTCTGTCTAATTGACTTCCATTTATGTGAACTTCAGTAGTGCTGGCAAAAACCGGAAAAAAGTGAAACCGGTTAACCGGGTTC
The DNA here is from genome assembly GCF_000390285.2 of Anoplophora glabripennis. Classification (NCBI taxonomy): domain Eukaryota; kingdom Metazoa; phylum Arthropoda; class Insecta; order Coleoptera; family Cerambycidae; genus Anoplophora; species Anoplophora glabripennis. Next base: position 47,665 of record NW_019417240.1, read on the forward strand.
CGTAAAAACCGATTTCAGATAAAACCGGTTAGTCGAATAGTTGCTAAAACCGGTTATTCGAATAACCCGTTACTTGAATCGCCAAAACCGGATATCTGAANACAAAAAATTCTCATTTTTTGTCGTACTATCATCCCCTTTATTTACGGGAGGTCTTTCTGAAACACCCTGTATATATTTTCCGTTTTATTCTTGTAATTAATTGTAAATCTCTTATGCTCAATTTAGCCAAATAAATATAGAGAAAAGAATTAAACGATTTCAAAAAAGTATGTATGGTGTAAAAAAATTATGCACAAAAGTTTTGGGATTTTCTTTTAGAAAAATAGGAAAATTGATTTATTTAGAAATAATGCATTATGCACTTAGTATTAATTGTCTCAAAAATGACTTCATTTGTTTATAACTTTTAAAGTTTTAAGCATAAAATAAACAGTATTATTTATTTTATTTATTATTATTATTTTATAATTTTTTGCTTTTTATTATTATTTATTTTTTTCTAATTAGTTTATCTATTTTTACTTATTTATTTAAACAGTAAAGCGTCGAAATGTAATTATTAATTCTTTGATTTTTTGCTTTCTTTTAATTTTTATTTTATATTTTTAGGGAATGGATTATTTAGGAACAAAAAATATTGTACACAGAGACCTGGCAGCCAGAAACATATTGGTTGTTGACGATAACCACGTAAAAATTTCTGACTTTGGATTAGCCCAAGTTATGGGAACGAATGACTACTACATATTGAAAACACCGAACCGAGAATTGCCAATAAAATGGTAAACGTTTATTACAAATTGAATTATTCTTAAAACGAAATGTTAATAATTTTAGAAAACAATAATTCATTTTTTAGGTATTCCCCAGAAAGTTTGCGAGATGGAAAATTCTCAGTGCGATCAGATGTTTGGTCGTATGGCGTTACGATGTGTGAAATGTTTAATTATGGGGATGAACCTAATTTGGCGAATATCGACGAAGAAATAGAGGGACAACAGCAGCAAGTTTTACTGAATGCTTTAGAGAAAGGTGCAAGGTAAGACAAATATTCCAAAAATTATATATTTTTTTTAAGAAAACGTTTTGTGGATTATAATCTTACCTCTTCAGTAGAGGTTAAAGTTACTTGTACTATACTTTTTAGAATATTTTATTCATCAAAAAATATTTTCTTACATTTCAATAAAATTATTCAGTTCTATAAGTGTTTGTGCGGTTAATAAAAATATTGGCAGTTCAAATATATTTTTTAACTAGATTTTAAGAACATGCATCAACTTTGTGAAAATTACAAATCTTTTTTTGCAATTTTTTTGTCTAAATTTTTTATAAAAATCATAATTTTTTTTATTTATAATTTAATAATGTCTTTATTCTACGAGGGTGGTCCCAGAAGTACCCGGCCTGACCTAGAGATGGCGGTAGTTGTTTGAAAAATATCACTGTATTAGAAAATACACAATCTATAAAGCATATGTTTTAAGTTTGAAGACGTCATGTTCTTTAGTATTTGTTTGACAGCCATCAATATTGAACGTTTTCAGTGAATTTGTAAAAATGGAGAAAATTGGTCATTGTCTTGATGAAACAACACTTTCTTCTTAGCCAAGTGCGGCCGTTTTTGCTTGATTTCTTCGCTCAAACGTTGCAATAAGTTCGCATAATACTCGCCCTTGATAGTTTTTCCTTTTTCAAGATAGTCAATGAAAATTATCTCACACGCAGCCCAAAAAACCGACGCCATGACCTTGCCTGCAGATGGAACGATCTTCGCCTTCTTTGGAGCCGGGTCTCCATTTTCAGTCCATTGTTTTGATCGTTCGTTTGTGATGGACCCATGTTTCATCCATCATTATGAAACGGCGCAAAAATTCTGCTTTGTTGCTGTGAAACTTCGCTAAATATCTTCACGACACTGTTTTTGTTTGAGTGTGAGCAAATGTGGCACCCATCTTGCACACAGCTTTCTCATATCCAAATTTTTAGATAATATACGATGTACCGCACTTTTTGAAATGCCTACAACATCTGCTAGCTCGCGCACTTTCAGTCGACGATTGTGCAGTACCGCTTTGTGGATTTTCTTCATCATTTCTGGAGTCGTCACCTCATTTGGTCGACCACTGCGATGTTCGTCTTGGCAGCTCGTACGGCCTCGTTTAAACTCTGCTACCTAATATTTTACTGTTGTAAATTTCTTACATAGTATATCTTATCTATGGTTGTAAACGAAGGAGCAGACTCACCCAGAGTAGAATCTAGTTCAGCTTTTATGTTGGTTGAGCTGAGGCCTTTCAAATAAAAGTATCGTATCACATAACGATGACCAATTTTCTCCATTTTCACAAATTCACTGAAAACGTTCACTATTGATGTGAATTCAGGGACATCTCACGGAGGTGATTATGCAAAAAAATCACAAATCCACAAATTTTTTCATACGAAGCTGCCGATTTCGCCTTGTCTTTCTATAATTTCATTGATTTTTGTAGGTAGATGTAAAATCTTTTACATCCTGAATGTAAAAAAACTTTTACATTCTGTAGACAAAAAACTGTTGTTTTGACACTTTTTAAATATCATGTTAAAGTCAACTTTTAATGGCAGTTTTTGAAAAAAATTAATTTTGTACATTCTTCAGGCTGTTTAATTTGATTTTAATTTTTATTGCTAGGTTTCCGTGTCCTCCCAATTGCCCTAAGGTAGTGTATATCCGAATAATCTATCCTTGTTGGGAGGCAGATCCACACAGTAGACCACCATTTGCGAAATTAGTTTTGGAAATCGAAGATCTGCTTACTCAATAATAATATATCATAAGTATCTGCGATAGAGGACTTATAGATGCATACTACAAAGTTAAACTATATAAGTACAATGACATACTGTATATTAAGGTGTAAGTGAATTGTTTGACTTTTTTAAGTAATTCTTATAACTTACCAGCCGTGCTGGCTCCTAAAGAAATTGTGTCATTCGAGGATATTGTTATTTTTGTAAAGTTTTTAAATTGGATTTTTGGGAATCTCGCGATTTTAAGAGTTACTGTTATTTTTAAATTGCGGTAAAATCGCACATCTGTGTTACCGTTACACTTTATTACTCTGCCTGTTAATTGCAGAAATGGAAAAATATTGTTTTGGTGCATTGTTGTTAAGAAATATGTCTTTGGCAGTAATAATACGAGGGGTACCTTTTATACTTCGGAAATAGAAAATAAAGAGAGAGATTAATCATTATATAGTTGTTACGATCTCAATTGGAGCCCACATAAAAACATTTAACTCATCAATTCTACGGAATCCATAGACGTCCAGAAAAATTTAGCTCTATCACGTCTAGATATACTATATTCCGAGCTATATTACCATATAATTACCATACGATTGTCAAGTTTTTTATCGCATTGTAATAAAGCATGTTCTAGAATATCTAAAGATTTATAATTATAATCAGGATAATCACTTAATTTATCTCGAATCATGTTTAAAGTAGGAACTTTATTTTCTTTATACATATTATAAATTGTGCGCCGCATTACATCTGGTAAAATCGTCAATTTTCTTTAATTTTGTATTTTTCCGTTTCCTCTTTGTACCGTGATCAATCCGTCTTTAATTACGTGATAAATTGTCGTTTTTGATATCTTAGTTAATTTGTTAATATGTTTCCTAACTTTTTATCACATTGTTCACTATTTTCAATTTTCAAACATTCATATATATTTAATATAATACGTTCACTTTTTACGTGTAAATCTTTGTTTTTAAACTCTGACTTTGTTTCGATACTTTCGACCGGTTCTCTATTTGGGGATTTTCTCGAGTTATTTCGTTATCCTCCGCTTCAAAGAGTCTTCAGAGAGCCACACTAAATTACTAGATGATTACATATAACATTTATTTTAATAACTATTACCCTTTACTGGTTACGATATGAACAAATAATAATGTCAAGTAATAAATAATAATACGTATTATTCCAACAACATACCCCGCCAAGCAATGCTCTACACTGCACTGGCAAAGCGGCAAAGCTAAGTGAACCCGTGTACCATACAAAAAAATTATTTACGACCTAGTGGACCAATACAGGTTTGCTTTGTTGACCAGCACGCTGCCGTCAATTCTACATTAGGCGGACTAGTTTACCAATACCGGACTCGCCGAATTACTATTCGAGTATAAGTTACGAGACACATCATGGTCACAGCATAGGAAGAAATTTCAAGAGAAGTGCATACGGTCCCGTGCTTTAAGATTTACAGGTTCCAATTGACATCGTAACAACTATATATATATATATATATAAAATATTCTCCATAAAGATGGATACACTTTTCAATACATTTGAACCACTTTTCAAAGCACTTTTTCCATTCCGATTGAGGTACTTATTAAACATGCATTTTGAACAGTCAAATCAGAGCTATACGGTGAATGACTCGTCAAGTCGACTTTCAGTTTTCAAAAAGTCTCTTATTTGAGCCGATTTGTAAGAGCTTGCATTGTCCTGTTGGAGAATGATGTGTCTTCGGCAGTTAGTTTCCTTCGTAGTAAAACTGTCTTAAGATGGATTTTGCTACATTAATAATAATATATTTGTTATACATCACAACATATCAAAACGGAATGTTTTCCTTGCCCAAATATTAATAGACATTGTATATGGGCGCTTCAATTATTTGTAGTACCAAAAGTTGTTTTATCTTCAATAATGTTTAGGGTGACCTTCCGCTTTATACTTTTTTTAACTGTGTAATTAAATAAAATTTTTCGAATAACTTTTTAAATAACTCAAAAATAAGATAAATAGAAAGTTAATTCTTTTTTATAGTCCTGATCTGTCTACATGTGGACGATACGAGATATTATGCGTGTAATTCAAGGCTGGACAGGGTTGTTGTTCGCAGAGTAGTGGTTTGTAACTAAGATAAATGTGTATGGATAATTTTTTTAAAAACTTTTGAAACTATATACATATACTTTTTTAGTTATTTAAAAAGTCATTTGAAAAATTTATGTTTACTGCATTTATATGTACATGGTTGAAAAACAGTCATAAATTGGAAATCACCCTGTATACATATAGCACAGGAAATGGCCAAACTGTAAATTAGTTAATTTCTTATATATTTTTTTTATAATACTGCCATATTTTGCACACGAGTTATGGGAAAATTACTAATTTTAGTCTTGTTCATTCTAAAAGCTGATTCGAGGATTTGTGAATATTTCGTCCATCAATTGAAAAACTTTGCCTAATATTTCAAGATCCAATACAGAGTTTTGAAAAAATTGTATTTGATAATGTTAAAACATAATCCACATTTATTGCTGTGGTAATATTCGTTTGTTATTGCAACTGACGATGGAAATAAATTTGTCCATTTGATAGGAGATATTGTAAAAATATCTATGTAACTCGGAATTGTCTTAGATTTGCGATTACACTGCTTACTTTTGAGCAATTGAAAGGAGCTGGCTACGTACAAACTGAAAATGGGTAAATTTTGCCTTTTCATTGTTGCTGCTGAAATAATATACATTTATTTCATTAGGTATTATATAAAATTATATTCAATTATTGAAGTTATGCATATATCAGGGAGTACTAAATATTTCTATATGACTTAGATCCTTGGATTACTCCTTTAATTTAAATGTACAAATATACTATTAAATATTGTTATATTGTTATAAGATGTTGAATTGGAAACTATGTATCATTGCATATCTGGCAACGAATACCTATTTTATTGTGCTGTTATTACATATTGTAAATAATTGTATATTTTCTTGTATGTGCACGTTTTTGCTCAATTTCTGAACAATTTTCTTGTGCCATTATAACATGTGCTGATATTTTTATAAAAAAAAAGTAATAAAAAATATTTATGGTGTATTTTGTTTTCTCTATGATTTTACCCCATAGAAATTTTCAGACTAATGGTAAGTATCTGTACTATTTTGTATCTCACAAAACATTCAATTACCTATCCCACAATTAAAGTTTTCAAGAAATTTCCATCTCTTACTATGACACAGTTGGCTGTGAGATGGAATGTTCAAAACTGTGTCCTGAAAAAAAACCTCTCATAATCTTGTCCTATCACTTGGAATTTGAATAAGGTTTGTCTACTCTACAGGCTGAAAAAATAAAGTATGTACATATTTTGTTGCATATACAGGGTGTTTATTAAGTACTTATACAAACTTTAATGGGCGAATCTTTGACTAATTTTAAGATAAAAAGTTCATATTACCATGGGGGTCCGCAACAGTTGGTTCTTCAGATATAGAGTGTCCCAAAAAAAATTGTTTGATATTTTGATTCAAGACCCATCTTTATCTTAAAATTAGTCAAAGATTCTTCCATTAAAGTTTGTATAAGTAGTTAATAAACACCCTGTATGTACATACAAATGTGTTGGACAAAACGAGAGGTACTTATTTAGTTATTAGACGAAGAAAACAGCTGCAGGAATTCTTTTTCCTAATAATAATGTAATGTTTAACTCCCTTTATTTGTCATTTATAGAGTTTGACACTTTGATGTGTAAATAAGACGTCGAAATAATAATAATAATATTTATTTCAGAGAAGATAAAGCTACACTGTAACAGACCATTAATTGTATCTACACCAAAAATGAAATATTGTCAGTATTGTAAACTAAAGAATACCTACCTAAAAACTATTTTAACAAATAATCATTTAAACTATATGGTTCTAATTCTACTAACATTTTTTTAATCACCTTAAATTTATGAAATCCTTTAATATTTTTTATACTTTCCAGAAGTTTATTATAAAGTTTAATAAATAGTGGGAACCCTGGGGATAATACTGATTTGTGGTTCGATGCGTTCGTTAGTTCATCTTATAAGAAGTTATAAGTTAAATACTACATCTAAAGAAATTTTTGAATGTCTCAAATTGCATATATCAAATTAATAAATTTATTAAACGCTCTCCTAACTTGTGCTGTGTGGTTCTTACCATTGTATGACATATTGAAAAGTAAAATATATAAAAGAAATGGACTCTTACAGCTGCCATACTGGGTAGTTTTATTGTATACTATTTTTTTTGTTCAGTATGTGGTAATATTCTGATGTATGTGGTCAATGATATACAATTTCTATTATTTTGGAGTGAATATATACAACTTTCATCAAATGCATCACTTAAAAGTAGAAACTGATAGTGATATTAATATGCAGCCAAACAAGTTGAAAAAAACTGCAAACAAAACTAGAAATAGGAAAAGTAATAAAATAGGACATTATTATTTTAGCACACATTCTAAAGCCAGCCAAAATTAAATATGTTCCATTTTTTCTTTTTGGTTATTTTACATAGGCCTATTTCTACTACTATAACTAAACACGGGTAGGGAACTTTTGCTTACCTAACATTGCTTACAGAAAGGACCTACAGTTTTACATTGTTTTTAAAGAATCATCGCTAAGTGTTTTCAGCTACCCAAGCCATCATCGGAGTTAATCGCTGTTCTTACGGGGTCACTTCAATAATTTTTGCCACTAAAGTCACTGACTTGGTCAAAAAGTAATTTTTAGGTTACTTTTTCAAATTACAGAACAATTTGTACAAAGTACATGAAACTGAGGTTTTCTCATTTAAAAATATAAGAATTTCGTCTATTTAAATGCATAATATCCCAAAAACATTTTTGAAGTGGCTGGCCATTTTGGTAATGCACATACAGTACAATCTCACTAATCCGGCACCATTAAAAACCTAAGAAGAATAAAAAAAAAATAAATGGGAAGTTCTAGATTATTCTGTAGCAAAGCTGGGCAAAATACTTTCAAAATGTACTTTAATAAAGTATTTGAAATACTTTTGTATTTTTACTTTAATGAAGTATTTGAAATACAAAGTATTTCTGGAGTTATAACAAAAGTATTACAAAATAGAGAATACTGTTTTATATTTAAAATACTATTTGGTATTTTTTTTTTTGTCAAAATACACCCAGCTCTGTTCTGTTGCTAAATTAATAAGACTTGCAGACCAGCTTCAGATGTTTGGGTTTTCGAGACAAAAATTTTACGACAAATCTGTAAAAACTTGGTGTGCACTGGATAAAATTAGTTTATCTTGAAAATAATACATTTTATGGATTTGAAACAAGTGAACATCTTTTTCAGTAAGGTTGTAGATTCTAAATCTGGCAACTTTTTTTTTATTTTAGTCAGTTTAATTTTTTTTTTATCTTCAACATTATTTTTCATGACATTAAAACAACGGTCAATAAATTTTTATTTGAACTATTGACTACTGCCATTAATTTTCATCGTAGTATCTAGTGGTGAAATTTGGTCCATTACATTGGTTATTGTAATATACATTATTTTTAAAATAAAGGTTGCTAATATCAAGTACTTTGTATTCACTTACATTGGAAAAATCACATATTTCAAATTTTTTGGTCACACTTAATATTTTTAGTCACGTCTGTAATTTTTACACACTGTACAGGGTGATTCACAACTTATCCCAAACAATTTGGGAATGGATGCGGCATGAGAAATGGAGTCAATATCATAATAAAATTTTTTGTAAAATCCTTATAGATTCCGAGAAAAAAATTATTGAAGTTATACCTTCAACCATTACACCATCACACTGTAGTCTTTAGTCATTTGTAATACGCGTGGAGAGCCACATGGCCTCAGCAACTCCGAATACTGAAATCCGATTTTACAGTCGTCGTTGCCATAGTGTTTACAGTAGCTTTTTAGTAGTTAGTAGTGTTAGTAGTTAGTGTCAAAAATGGCTTGTGTGTATAGCAACTTGGAGTAGATGGATTCGTTTTAATTTATCGTGAAGCATTTGTGTTATATGTTATTTCGTAGACACAGAGTAAAACAGACACAAATATATTAACAAGTTGGACAAAATTTTGAACAGCTGTTGTACCATCAGGTATGTCAAATTATTTTATTATTTAAAACCGTAAATTAATTTTATTAATTAATAATAACAATAGCGGCAAAATCAGTTGAATTTGCCGATATAAAATAGATGCTATAAAATTCTATTTATTCCTTTCCTTGCGAAATTGTTTCAAATTTTTTTCCATTTTTATCACTGCCGCCATGACGGACCCATTGTGCCAGGTCAGGTTTTACAGTGGACCAGTTTCAAGTGCTTTGCAGAAGTGTATTCTTAAATCATTTTTGAACTGCCCTTTTGATTTTTTTTACAAAATTGTATTTGTAAATCCCCTGTACATCCTGATTTTTTTTTGGATAAGTTCTGAAGCACCCTGTATAAAAATACTCACTCACTCTCAAATTTTCCTACCAACAGTAATACATATTGTAGCCATATTAACGGGTTTGAATAAATAAAACCACAAAATGATTGTAATAATATAACAATTTATTCTTGTAAATACATAGTAGATACGTTGAACAATTAGGCTAATAATGGAATATTGAGAATGTCTTTAAACTATTTTGTACCATATGCCTGAAAAAAAAAAAAAAAAACGAAGGAGGTGTTCCACTGAAAGAATAAGTACAACTAATATAGCATATTCGATACAAACGCCTCATTTTTTTTTTAAAGTTACTATTTAATAGTTACCATTTACAATACTGAACTGCAAAGAAAATTTAGCCACATGTGCAGTACATACACTATAATTTTTAACGCTTCACGTAATATGTATATACTTTACTTGATGAGGAAAGCGGAGGTAAAAAGCCTTATCTATTGCAACGACTGAACTTTTAATTTGTCGAAATAATGCAGTAAACCCTGCAGTCTCCTTTTAACTTTCTTTTGATCGTCTACCGTGCATCCCAGTAGGGCCGATTCGAATCTTTTGTCCATAATGCCCTGCACCATATTCGAGGAACAAGCGTTCATATAACTAATACACTTCGCCTTTGCCGTTTCCGGATCGGACTTTAACGCTATCACAAGGCCGTCGATGAGGTGGTTCACTTGGAACAGGGCTTCTTCTTGCATTTGATCACGTTGAGTAAGTACCTTAACCTCAACAGTCAGACACCGACTCATTATCCTATCGGCGTATCTGTGGATATCGTCCCTGTCATCTAGAAAAGTATCTACAATACATATTTTTGTTAAGGTTAAGCTATCATTATATAAAATGTGTAATATCGTAACTGATAATTGTAACAATGGTTGATTTATAAAATGTGTGAGCTATTTAAACTTGTAAGTTGACTATTAATACATATTATCACATGTTTGAAAAGATGAGATGAGTTTTTTTAATCAAAACCGGAGGATTTCTACAGAAGAGGCATCGAGAAACCTGTTGGAACGTTGGGAAGAGGTCATAAATAACAATGGAGAATACATCACTGATTAGCATATTGGTAATTGTAGAGTTAAAAATAAAATATCCTAAATATGAAACAAAAAAACGGACATTTACTTATTCTCAACCCAATAATGTACAGGTCAGGTTTAATGTCTGACCGAATAATTTAAAAAATACAGGGTTTTCCAAGAGTGTCAAGGGTTTTTTTTCAGAAAACTAGTAACTTTTTAACTAATGACATTGTTGGAAACATTTATTCTGCAGGCTACATACCCCATTGAATTTTGAGTAATGGCGAGATATAACCTACATGGTATGTCAATAGAGCAGACTTAAACCCCACGCCTTAGTTGAGGACAACATAATTTCTCATGGTGATTTAAAATCCAATTTATAATATAAATTTAATGAAAATATATATGAATATTTATTTTTAGGTACTATACATGACATGACTATACTGTACAACTTTACCTGAAATTTTGGAGGGTTGTAATAATAAATTGTAGATACTGCGAAAACATGACTAGTGTCGCATTAGGCAAAACTTTTTAATTAACAATATTGTGGGAAGCAACTATTTTGCAGGCTCCATATCCCATCCAGCATTGTACTGCAGCTTCTGAAAGCTACTTTTGTACTTTATTGTAGGTTGTGACAATGACATGACATGATAACAGTTTAGTTTTGATATTTAAATGATCAAACGTACAAAAATATTGAAAAGAGACAAGCAACAGTTTTAGCCCAACACAAAAATAAATGGTAAAAAATAGTTTTTGAATTAACCAATTAGGCTTTCCCAAAAAAAGGTTGCCGAGATAAAGCTACTATGTAATGTAACCTAACACTCCCAATATTTAGTAAACTATTAAAATCAGTAGGCTTTGATTTAACAATGACATTTAATATATGACATAATATACTTTGTAGGTTATTTCTCACCGATAGTTAAGTAAATTCAAAATAACTAAAATTATTTGTTCTACAAAAACGGTTCATGGATATTACAATTTTTTAATAGAAGTTAGTTGTTGAAATAGAAATTTTAAATTTTCTAGAGGTACACTTCCTAAAAAATATCAAAACTATGCCAATGGTTTTTTAAACTTCTTTCAACTGAAAAAGTCTTCCAATTAAAACCTGGACCACCCTTATAATTACAAGACTTTCCAGAATTAATATATTTTTTGAATATATTTTTATACTAATATTAAATGTAATTATATTATATATACATAAATCGTTCAGCAACAAATTTAATACATTATGTGCAACTTATGTACTTACTTTCTTCTAACTCGTACATTAAATCTGCATTTCGAACAGAATCTAATGTCGAAAGTAATGCATCCCTATCTTCTTCTAACTGGCTTGCACCCTTCCTAAGTTTCTCTACGTGATTCTCTAATAAATCTAGAAGTTCCAAAAATCGTTCTTTTGGTGATTTAGTACTCATTATGTCATTTTCGTCAATCTTCGGAAGAGTTTGTAGCACCAATGCTGTTGAGATGCCTAGAATATATGTTATGATTAATACAAATTTTATTATAGGTACACTATATTGAAATTAGTGATGTTATTTAGATTATAACCTAATTAATAAAAACATTGAAGTGTATTTAAAATTATGACGATAAAAATATTGAAATCTATTTCATACAAAACAAAAATAATTTAAAGCAAATGTGAATTTTGAATATTTTACCACCGAAGTCTAGTATTCTTCTGTATTCGTAAGAATTAATTAGAAAAGTGCAAAAAATAAATAATATCTGTCAAAGAACCCCGTAAAACTAAAACTAAGAACGACGAGAATTGTTTATATATCAGGATACGATACGAAACACTTAAAATAACAACAATTTTCTAGAAAAATAACGATGTTTTTAAGTGACACTTACATAACCTGTAAAATAAGTAAACAATTACCTGTGGAAGTACCGGGCATCGGATCCACATCCATTCCGATAAAGTTTTCCTCGTAGGAAGCCAGTTTGAATGGTTTATTTTCTTTCAAAAATACAAAAATATTGATTTCTTTTAGTTGTTACTCCCAAATTCTAGAAACCAATCTAGACTACAGTAGAGAACTTGACAGTCAACAAATGACGCTTGAGTGCAAGAGTGCCCGAGCCCGACCATTCACATTCGACCTCGACCAACCTCTTTTGAAACTTGTGAACAAGAACTTCCTATTCTTGTATATTCCATTTTAATGAGCAATCTACACATATGGACCCTACCAAATCGTGACTCAGAAATGTGAAATATGCCAAATTTATTACGCAAATACAGTTTATAACCCTAAAAAAACGCGAAAAAGATTGACGTCTTTGTATTTTTGCTCGTGGTAGGTATACGCATGCGCTTGTGTAGATTGTATGTCTATTTCTATTATGCTTTAATATTTTTGAAATTTTTAAAAATAAGGCAAAAGTACCAGCATCAACAATAATTCAATAGTCATCCCATATTATATATAATTATTTCTCAAATGTCATGTTGATTGTTCTTATAGATACAGATAAGTAAGTATTTATAGTAGGTATACTAAATAATCGTCCAAATTACTCTAAACATTTTCTCCACCTTTAGGAAATATTAAGAATAATATACGACGCGTGGTGAATAAATGGTCTAATAATAGAAAACTTAACATTTATTTATTTATTTACAATTTTGGAATTTGAAATTGTGATTAAATGACATCCATAAATAGGATTATACTAATTTGAAAATTACGTTTTTTACTAGTTTAAGTTATTATAATATTTCATGGATTTCTTGAACAATTTATAGAAAAAGCAGGAATAGTGTAAACAATTTTCCTAAACTTGATAGACCCATTTTTAAGTTTGTTGAATTTTGTCTAAAATTTAATTGGAGTGAAGAGAGAGACGTTTTATCATCCCGGTCACTTCATAGTCGATAATATACTTCTGTAATCTTTTTGAGTGTCAAATTTTAATAATTAATATCCTCTAAGACACTTATACTATTTTCATTATACTTATGACACTACATAAGGTTATACATTATTTCTAGAAATTTAAAAAAATACAGGGTGATTCACAACTTATCCAAAAATATTTGGTAATAGATGTCAAAAGTGGAATCAATACCGAAAAAAAAAATTTGTAAAATCCTTATAGTTGCCGAGAAAGAAAATATTGAAGTTGTACTATTTTCAACCTTTACATCGCTAGGCTATTGTAGTCTCTATAGCGTCATTCGCCCACGTACCCCTAGGCGATTCCGAATACTAAAATCCGATTTTAGTATTATCGTTGTTCCGATAGTGTTTACATTAGTTTTTCAACTGTCAAAAATGGCTTACGTGTATAGCACAACTCGGAGTTGATGGATATCGTTTTAATTTATGGTGAAGCAAGACAGCATTTGTGTTAGTTCGTAAAAATTTGATAAGATGGGCCCAAATGTGTGTACACGTCAGTGGACAAAATTTTGAACATACTATTTTATTAATTTAAGACCACAAATTAATTTTACTAATTAATAATAACAATAGCGACAGAAACAATCGAATTAGCTGAATATTTTTTTTTGAAACGATTCTTCAATTTTTTGTTCGTTCATCTTTGATTACACTTTGCCGCCGTGCCGGTCGCTGACTGCTTGCTTTGCCTCGCGTAAGGTCAGGTTTTACAGTGTACTAGTTTCCAGTCCAGTGTAAAAGTGTATTTTTAAATCATTTTCGAATTGCCCTTTTTAATTTTTTTTACAATATTGTATTTGTAAGAGTCCCCCGGATATTAAAATATATTTTTTAGAAGTTTTGAATCACCCTACACAGTGTACAGGCTGGTCCATTTTCGATGGGAATTCAGGGTATTTCAGAAACTACTAAAGAAAGATATGATCAATCTGACATGACGTTCTCGAGCTCGATTTTCATGGTAAACTCGACTGTCAAATCAGAAATTTGCTATATATCTTCATTTATTTCTGAGTTACAGGGCGTTTCTTGTTATTGTCACATTTTTGAACATGTCTATATCAGCTGTTAAATAAGTTAGAGTTAAAGTGAAAACTGCTCAAGACTAATTGTTTGGCGTAGAATTGAATGCCAATATTAGATTTTTAGTAGGTCTTAAGATTTCGGAGTTATGACTCAAAGTTAAATACAAATATAAAACACCCTGTATCTTCTGTGTTTGTAAAACTATAACATGTGATATATTGCTGAAAAGCAAAAAAAAATCTCCATTTTTTTAGGTCATGACCAGCTACGATTTCCATTAAAAAAAAAACTGGGTCATAACTCTGGAATCTTAAGACCTACTAAAAATCTAATACCAGCATTCAATTCTACGCCAAAGAATTAGTCTTGAGCAGTTTTCTCTTTTACTCTACCTTATTTAACAGCTGAGATACAGACATATTCAAAAGTGTCACTATAATTAGAAAAGCCCTGTAACTCAGAAACAAATGAAGATAGCAAATTTCTGATTTGACAGTCGAGTTTGCCATGAAAATAGAGCTTGAGAACGTGGTGTCAGATTTATAATATCTTTAGTAGTTTCTGAAATACCCTCAAATCCCACCGAAAATGGACCAGCCTGTACATGCAAGTATCCCAAAAAGATACTTTCTGCCTGCTATGTAGTATTTAGCTTGTACTGTTTTCTGTATACAGGGTCGTATTGATTCGTTTTAGAGATCATATTTTTTAATATCTTTGTTATACTTAAGCTGATTAAGATTGGGGATAAAATATCCATTCATATAGTTCAGTTTAGATTACACACTCAGGTTTTAGGTAGTGTTTAAAAAAATGTATATACTGCAATAGATTTTATTGTTCAATTCCTTTAACTAGTAACATATTCATCATCAAGTAAATTAGTGATGCTCAAATCTTTCTGCAAATCTTCCGCTGTTGTTTCTTCTTCGCTGTAAAAGTATACCTTCCTAGATTCATTGACTTGTAAGAGTCCGTTATCCGAAAATCGTCCTTTGATTTTATTGGTATCCAACCATACAAACAATGCGATATTGTCTGTGGTGATTTCTATTTCGTAAATTCCTTCGTCACTTTGCTTTGTTACTCCGCTCAGCTATGAAACAAATTACACAGAGTGTATAACTATAAAATTATTGGAAACATGCGACCTCAAATTTCTTCATTTTAATTAAGGAACAGATGAAATTATATCAAATACATGTTTAACGTAAAATTAAAATAGTTTTAGAAAACTGTGTGTGTTAAGACACATACCTGCAATTTTGGTTGCTGAACTCGTGATGATTTTATCTTGTCAGGCAGGACAAAATTATCTGGGGCAATTCTTATACCCTCTTTGTACAAAGTTAAGTATATTAAGCAGTTGTATCTAGCAGTATTAAGTTCGCCACATTTGGCATCGGTTAAGAAATCGTCAATATCGAAGGAATCGATTAAATGAGACTTTCCCGCTTCCTAAAAATCATTGTCATTTTAAACGAGTATCTATTATTCAGCTCCTAATCATGTGAACTTGATACACGAAACGTGTGGGAGTCACAAATCTAGGACAGTTACCTATGCTTTTTTAATACATACTTCACAACCATAACTAACAAAACAATTTGCATTTAATAAGGAGCCTTACCAAATCTAACGTTAATTTCTTTTCAAGGATACTATCCAAAGAGCTCCAGTTATAGACTTGAATGGAAGCAGTCACGTTGAGTACTGGCGACAGCAAGTCGGAGACGATGTATGTTTCTAAAGTCCTTTCGGCGTTTATGTGTCCAGTAATTATGATCGGCGCAAAAAACTCCTGTGTGTAATACTGCAGCATCTTCCACTTGCCAGTGTGATCTAAAATTCATTTCATTATGGGCTTCAGAATGAAAAAAAATAATTGTTTACAATGTTCTCAGCCTCGTATTTATCTTAATATTTAATGTACGTTTTTCGCGAATTTTAAATTCTGCTTTATTATGAAGTTAATTCATATAAATTCAAAACATTTTTACTAAAAAAACTTATCAAATAAAGTCAATGGACGTAGCCAAGGGGGCAGGGGAGGGCAGGAGGCGGGAACGGTGTCCCCTCTAATTATTGCTGCATGCTGCAAATTTAAAAAATGGCATTGTTGTTGTTATAGCCTTCAAAAACCAAGAGGTTGGTAGTATATACCAGGTTCGGTCGCTGACGCAGCAACTCGGCATTGAAATATTTGAATTGTTCCCATATTTATTTAGCCATATTCATATATAGGTCTGGTTGCCCAGTTGAAGAATAAGCACGCAGGCAAATGCAGCACAAACACAGCCGCACTGGGTCATGTGGTCAGCTGTCAACAAATGGCCTAGCAGTGCAGTGCAGCAATGCGGAATTTGGTGTGACTCAGGTAATTTTAATTTATTATAGGCATCCTCTGTTAATCATTCATATTACAATTGCGAAAGGGAGAAATAAGAGGGATATTTTTGTTTACTAATATTATTACAACATGGGATTTTCGAAACCTTTTGAAACGGAACAAAACGAAATTTACCATCAATCATCATTATATAATAAAATTGTTGGAGGACATAAATAATTAAAATATGTTGTTGGTCAAATGAATATATAATAGAAATTTTCTACATATTATATACAAATTATTATAATTTTTTACCTTTAGCAGAAAACTTTTTTAGGGACGCCTATGAAACAGATTAAATTTTATTGATAGGCGTTTTTATACATGTTCAACTGACTCCGAAAAACTATACTAGACGAATTTTCCATCCATCAAATCAATTTTTTTTCTAGAATCAAACGAAAAAGTGTAGGTTTTCAAATGTGTGAGCTTTTTTTTAGAGGTCTCCATAGAGCCTGCAGTCCTGGGCCCACACCAAGCAAAAATCCTAGCTACGCCCATGAACGTAGGTATGCAAAATATATATGTTCAATCTGACAGACAAAACTCCTAACTACATGCTAATATTGCAGGAAACACTAAATGATTGTCTAAATATGAATGAGTTATGGATTTCGAGAAGGCACATATTACTCAAGTCGAAGTAGATCATAAAACCTGAAAATTAGCTTTATGACGGGGAAGGGCATGTGGAATGATAATATTAAAAAAATAACTCGAAAGAAGTGATGCTAAGTTGGCAAATAGCAAATATATAGCAAAATTATGTGTTTTTAAATTTTTTTACTGCCCATGCAAATCTAATATAGACGACTCATCAGAAAATTAGTTGTTTGTGTTGTAGATAATTAAATTATCTACAAATTAAGGTACCTAAAGTCATTTTTCACCTATTTTTTACTGTAAAATAAAGGCCGAACGCGGAAAAATCAGTTTTCGGAAATTGCGCATTATTAATGCAAAAAGTGATCAATGACATTCAATCTAAAGACCAACATGTGTGCCAAAGACCGATTCAATGGACTGTGAAATTGTTGCTCCAGGTATTTGTTAATTAATTTCGTTCGTTTTTTTTGCAACTGATTGGTTAATTTTCTACACGTTAATTTTAGAAGTTAATAACGTAGATAAGGTTCTAATTGATCCAAAGGAACGTATCGAAAAAAAAAATTTCAAAAAGATGAAATTAAGTTGCTTTTTGCGACTAACGAAGTAGAACATGCAAAACAGTGTTATAAACAAATTGTTCCAGGGTCAGGCAAAAGCCGCTCGGATATTCGCTCTTTTTGTATTAAATAGAGCTTATTTTACGGTAATTTTAAAAAAGAGAGAAATCACCTACGCCTCTTTGTGGCCAAGATAGCTTTTTTAATAATGTTAGTTGTTAATAATTGGACGTATCGGATCGGGATTTTAGAGACAATTAAAGAAAGGGTTAAACTTTTATTTTCAAAAAGTTTTACATTGGTAGTTCATGTAACATACGCACTAGCAACAGTAAGAGTTAATATTAATGAACGGAAACGGACAGCACGCGGGAGGAGCGCCGGACTCGCGTATGCGCGTGAACGTCGCCCTCGTCGCGCGCATCAGGAGCTCCTTCTCCTGGTGCAGGCCGTTTATTAACGTTAACACTCTTTGTCTACGAATGTTAACTTTTACTGCTGCTAGCGTGTTCATTTCTATCTTTGCAAAACTTTTTGAAAATAAAAGTTTAATCCATTCTTTGAATGTATCTAAAATCCCGATGCGATATGTCCAATAGTTAATTATCAATTAATATTATAAACAAACTATCTTGGGGATAAACAGGCGTTATTTCGCTTTGTTTTAAATTGCCCTAAAAATAAGCTCTATTTATTGCAAAAAGAGTGAATTCCCGAGCGGCTTTTACCTGACCCTGGGACAATTTGTTTATAACAATTAAACAATTAAATGCAAAAAAAAACTAACGAAATTAATTTACAAACAATTTCAAAGTCAATCTAATCGGCCTTTGGCGCACATGTTAGTCTTTGGATCGACCGCATTTTCCATAAATTTTATCAACGTCTATCGCTTTCTGGAATAATAATGTGCAATTTTCTAAAACTGATTTTTCCGCTTTCGACTTCATTTTACAGTTAACAAATAAGTGAAATATGACATTAGATACCTACCTTAATAAATTATAGGTAATTTAATTGCCTACCTACAACATAAAATGACAAATTTTCCTATAGGTCGTCCAGATTGGACAGTAAAAAAAGTGCGTCTCTTCTTTCGAGTTACTTTTTTGATATTATCATTCTATATACCCTTCCCTGTCATAAGGTGCAATAAAATGTCTACTCATAATTTTTTTACGTTCAAACTCTAATTGGCCTAAAGTAATATGAAAGATATTGTTGCATTTACCGATTCCAGACCAAGTGGGAGCAACCCACACATCATTAAGTTGCCAATAGAGAGCCCCCATGGTATAACCTTCCCCTCCGGCGTTCAAACTACTCCTGTAACGACGATAATGTTCTGTTTCAACTCTGATTGATACTGCTTGAACGATCTAAAAAAGTATGCGTTAATGTTGCTTGCCAGCGGGGTCATATCTAGGTCTGTGACCTGGTGCTTGATGTTGCAAATATATCATAACGCATTTACCTGGGAATAATATATAAAAGCCTTGTAGTAATTTTCGCTGTTCTCGTTTGGCAGAGTGAATTGGTGCGATATCAGCGATTTCAGCTCGCTGTTTCCCACGGGATGATGCTGCCGGTGATCCATAAATTCGCTGTTTATATTCAAGTCGGAAGTGCTATTTGTAACAGTTAAAAACGAATTAACGCTTGGTAGGGACTGGTAACCATATTCGGAGGCGAAACGTGGCACAGGAAATATCACGGAATTGAAAGAGTCCATGATGTAATTATAGTAGTGAACTGAAAATATGGAGAAAAACATATTTTTGAAAAACTGTCAAAAATGTAAAATACGGTGACGGAAATGATGATGATTTGTTATAGAGTTAGAAGTGATAATTTCAAAATTCACCTATGTTTTGAATATCCTCAATAATTCTACAAGAGAAGTCCGTGAAATAAATCCGCATGGCGCCCAACGTGGGGCTACGTTGCCAAACGAGCCAATGACCTACCTAAATCCGTGACAATTCCCTTAAACAGTTCCCGTTAGAATAGGCATAACTTTTTTTATTTTTTGATCAGCATCTTCCTCATGGTGTATTGGTGATCATCATAAGAAGAATCCTGATACACATGTTTTTGAAACACCTTGTATAAAAGATTTATTTCAATTAATAAATTCATGTGAACCTATCTCAAAAGTAGATACGACGATTGTTTTGAGTGTTTTATTGATAAGTTAAATTTAAACTGTCGTTAGAAGTATATTTCTGGATATTATTTATTTGATATTACCGTCTCCATAAAAGGTACTCGAAGGATGGGCTGCCACATATCCCTCGCTCTCCGTTTCCTTTCCATTGCTCGGACTTGAACTTACAAAAATTGACCTGTTGTTGGTTAGTCGGACAAATTCATTCATAATCGTGTCTATATACAACTTTACATAGTCCGCTTTGAACAGCGTAAAGTTGTTTCGAACGCCATACCTAAATGGAAAAACACAAAATTGAAAAAACTATAATAAAATATAACTCTATAGTTTTAATCTTTATAATGTATATTTACCAGTCGTCCACTAAAGCACCCTCATTTTCATTGTTCCCGGAATATAAGGCTATACTAGCGTGACTGCTTAATCTCTTTACTTGGTGTCGAACTTCGTCCAAAACGTTACTGAAAAGCGATACAAACAAAAAACAGTTTATATAATTTTTCCATACATTGCACGGGACAGAGGCGGATTGGCTATGCGGGAACTCGGGAGGTTTCCCGATGGGCCGCGGTCATTTTGGGCCAGTTGGCGCTGTAGAAGGATGAAAAATATTTTTCTTTAAAAAAAAACGGGCCACTTGATGAATGTTTCCCGGGCCTGTTCACCTAGCCAGTCCGCCTCTGGCACGGGATATTCTGAATTGCACAAGTTAAACTTGGGTCGAGAAAATATGTTTAGTTATGATTATCGAGCATGTGTATTTAAAACATTTAAAGGTTCCTTACCAACTGAAAAATTAAACATGTATTTCACTCTTTATCGTTTAGAAGACAAAATGGCGACTATGAAATAAATTAATTTAGGGACAGTGAAAACTGGGGGACTTTGGCGTTTTGCCCAATAATATGATATTTTTTTCTATTTATAGAGTTTAACTTTAAAACATGACTTTTACAACAAAAACTACCTTATTATTATTACCTAGAAAAAATAATATTTTGGTCCTCATCAATACTCTAGTGTCAAAATAAATAAAACCACAAATTTTAGCATTTCTGAATCTGAAAAAATTATTGTAATGTGCTGTTCATTTCGCATAGTGTTCCAATGTTTAACCAGTGCGCGCGCACTTAGTACGTTGTATTATTACAAGTCTCTATTTCTATCTTTGCTTAAACTGTTATAGTGTTTATTCAATTTAAATAAAAGATGCTAAACATTTTATCCGCGTGAAAATATAAAAAATCATATACAAAATAAAATAAAAATGTAAATTCATAAATGACATTGTAAATAACAAAAAAAAAACGGAATTTATCTTTTTTTTATTGGATATTTCTGTCACACTGAGAAAAAAATAAATGAATAATATTAAATTCTACAGGGCTAACTGTAAATGTCGCTTATAGAATTTTGTATTTCACTATGCAGTCGAGATTTTGATAAAATTAATTGTCCTTAATGTATTACTGGGTTGGGAAACAGTTCTAATATTAAACTTACTTAGTATTATACCAGTTCTTTTTAATTTTTTCCGGTCAACGTTGAATATACGGTATTTTTACTATATTACATTTTTTAGTTGAAAATTTAAATTATTAAAAATTCGCTGAAGGTGGCGGTAGCGATATCGCAATGTAATAATCTTTCAAAATCGCCGTTTCTCTACGGCGTCTACACTTTTTAACACGCGGTGCGGTGCGCCAAAAAGTGGTGTAAAAAAAAAACAAAAAACGCGAAAAAAGTAGCAGAAAAATTGAAACAATGACGTTAAAAATAAACGTTCAAAAAATTCCAACTGGAGTTATGGAAGACCCAGATTAGTCTAGATCGTCCTGAAAAGTTTTGCTATGCAAAGAATTTTCGAAAAATTATTTTAGTAGAAAACATCGAAGTTGTAGTACGTCGAAGAGAATATTTAGAAAAAATGATAGACTATAATGTACATTTCAATTCTCAATTTTGCACGCCTCTGTTACTCATAGTTGCCATTTTTGTATTAAAAAGTATAAAAAATTAAATACCAGTAAATTTTCATATTCAAGCATTTTTAATAGAGGTCGAAAGCTAAGTATCCCCTTATGTTTATGAGATTTTTATTTCTTGTTTTGACTTGATTTACAAATTTTTTGGGTACACGTACGATTTTTTCTTTTCCAAAAATGTTTTGCTAGGAACCTTTACCCTCTTATAGTATAATAAATGAAGATATTTAAAAATAATAATTGTTGTCTCTGTTTTCCATAAATGGGATGGTCAAAATATGATTCAAACCTTACTTAAGATACTCCTCGTTTGTAGGATACAGAGAGCAAGCAAACATGAAGTCCTGCCAGATGAGAATGCCTAGTTCATCAGCTAAATCGTAGAAATAGTCAGATTCATACACTCCTCCACCCCAAACTCGCAACATATTCATATGCGAATCACTAGCGGTCGTCAACAATTTTCTTATAGTTTCCTTATTTTGCCCTCTCTCTGGCAATATATCTATAGGTATTTCATTAGAACCTTTCATAAATATTGGAACTCCGTTGACTTTGAAATAGAACGTTAGTCCGGAATCTAAAATAAAGGTATAAAATTTATGGGAATGGATCTTCACTTTTTACCGTGCTTACCGAGAGTATCTTGAACTAATTCGATGGTTCTAAAACCAATGCGCACGGTTTTGGAGCTTTTTTCGGTTTCTTCATCATTAGAGTATGTAACTGTTAAATTGTAAAGGTTCTGGGCACCGAAACCATTGGGCCACCAGGTTTTAAGCAGTCCCTAAAATTAAGACGTTGATAAAAACTGTTGTGAATTTGCAATGAACTAAATGTGGAAAACCGAAAATATTTTATCTCGTCGCCTGTAGAACTACAAATATGACAACTATATTTTTGTATATTGTACTTGAAAATCATATAAAATTAGTGAACAAAACATTACTTTTATGTATCTTTCCATAAAATATTCCGATATACTATAGGCATAACTATGTGTTCGACAGATTCATTTACAGATTTAAAGAAAATGACCATCTTCGTTTATTTGAGTGCAGCTACCACCCATTTTAAAATTTACTCGTGACGGGTCAACAAATAAGTGTATTGCACATATAAGGATCGTACTTGGAAGATTTCAATCATGACTATTTACAAAATGAATCCGTTTCATATGATTTCTTTCTTTCTGTTTGTAAAGTTTAAATACATATATTGATTCTCTTGATATAATTTTATCGACTATTTTTTAATGATGTCTCAAAATAGTTTTCATACTTATCAAAAATAAATTATCGGGTGTCCCAAAATTTACACAAGATTTGAATTTTGCGCCATTTGTGCGGTAAAGTGTTGCCAACGAAAAACAAATATATTCAGGGAGACTGGATCAACTGTTAGTGATCTTAAACACTCTGGCCGTCCTTTAACAAGTCGTTCAACACGAAACATCCAAGCAGTTCATGAGAGTGTTGCTGAGAGTGCAGGAACATTTCGGCACAGTGGTCAAGAATTGAACATTTCGAGAATCTCTTTACAGCGTATCCTCACGAAATATTTGCATCTTCATGCTTACATCGTTCAATTGGCTCAAAGACTAAAGTCTATTGGCCAAGCAGAGCGAAGAGAGTTCGTTATGGATGCTGATTTTTCGAACAAATCCATCTTCAGCGATGAGGCTCATTTTTATGTTGATGTCTTCGTTAATCGAAAAAATTATGGCATTTGGGATTCAGAAAATCCACGAGTGGTTATTCCGAAATAAATGTATCCAACGTGTCACTGTTTGGTGCAGATTTTGGTCTGGAGGCATCATCGGACCATTCGTCTTCGAAAATCCGGCTGGTAAGGCAGTATGAGTTAATGATGAGACATGGTAGTCCAGTTTTTTCTGCCTAAATTGGAAGATATAGATGAAGACCACGTTGTTTATCAAGAATTTCCTGGTCGTGTAATTTCCCCTTTTTAGTGATCAGAATTGGCCGCCCAGATCATGCGATTTAACGCCGTTGGACTCTTTTTGGGGGGAATTTTTGAAGTCTAAGGTTGATGAAAACAAGTTCACGACCACTCACGCCTTGAAGGAGGAAACTGAGCGTTGTATCAACGAAATTCAGTCGCATTTATGTAAAACAGTCATAGAAAATTTCGACAAAAGGGTGCGTATGTGCCAGCAAAGCCGTGGAGGTGGACCCAATATATTATTTCATATACAGGGTGATTCACAACTTATCCAAAAAAAAATAGGAATAGATGCGGCATGAGAAATTGAGTCAATATCGTAAAAACAATTTTTGTAAAATCCTTATAGTTTCCGAGAAAAAAATATTGAAGTTGTAGTACTTTCAAGCATTACATCGCTGGACAACTGAATACTGAAATCCGATTTTACAATAGTCGTCGCGATAGTGTTTACAATAGTTTTTTTTAGTAGTTACTGTCAAAATTAGCTTGTGTGTAAAGTAACTAGGAGTTGATGGATATCGTTTTAATTTATGGTGGAGCAAGACAACATTTGTATTATGGTGAAACATTTGTGTTAGTTCATAGAAAATGGATAAGACGGGTCCAAATGTATTTACGCGTCGCTGGATAAAATTTTGAAGAGTTGTAACATCAGGTATGTCAAATTATTTTATTAATTAAAGCCACAAATTAATTTTGTTAATTAATAATAACAATAGCGGCAAAAGCAATTGAACAGGTGCTACAAAATTCAATTTACTCCTTTCCTTGCGAAATTCTTTCAAGTTTTTGTCCGTTTTTATCACGCTGTCGTGCCGGTTGCATAGTGCGATGCCATGTTTTACAGTGGACCAATTTCCAGTGCCGTGCAGAAGTGTATTTTTAAATCATTTTCGAACTGCCCTTTTTGATTTTTTTTACAAAATAATATTCGTAAGTACTTCCAATTTTTTTTTTTTGGATAAGTTCTGAATATAACCCTATACTGTTATACTTAAGGGATCAATAAAAAATTTATAATAAAAAACCTGTGTTTTCTATCAAAATTACTTCTTGCGTGAATTTTGGGACACTTTTTAGAATCGTTATTGTTTCTAATTCAATATACCTAAATGAATTTCAACTAACATGGAAAAACTGCAATAATACGTATATAGCTGTGGACAAAAAAAAGTTTCTGACCTGAAACGTTTAAAGAATAAAACTACTAATATCCTGTTTTAAAAGGATCATAAACAATTTTGGTAGGAAACATTTTATTGTCCACATCTGTACCTATACATAAAATTTATCACTTACTGAATCAACTTTAATAGAATAATTATGAACTACGACTTCATTCAATCCATTGGGTATTAAATTCACGGTTACAGATTGCGTTACAGTTTCAGAATCCAGCTCAAGTTCAAAGGCGATTTTTCCAAATATTACTTTTTTAGCGTTATTGGCGAAGTATACGTCTACAAGGACAGTCCAAGATGAATTATCCTCGCTTTGGACCACATCAGGAACTATATACCTCACAGCCGTCTCGTTATAAGCTTCAATGTACAAATCTTTCCTAAAAACATTTATGGTTGAAGTTGAAGCAGGTTTTAAAAATATTCGTACATAGGTACAATAACTCAAAACGAATTGCAAATATTTTATGAAGAGAAAGATCTTTAAAAATAACGGCCAGTTTACAAATCGCACAATCCCTGAAATCTCAAAACAAAAGATTCTCAAAGAGGGAGGGTCGAAGCGTTTAAAAAATATTCGGAAAAAGTTGACTTCTACCTTCTTTCGACATTTCGGTATCCTGAATTTCGAAATTCTGGATACTATTTCAATCGTACGAGAAACTGGGCTTTATTTTTAAAGAACTGTTCCATCGTAATAAATTTGTATTCCATTTTGTGTTATCTAATCAAATTTATACCTACCAAATACCAACTGACGGGAAAGAAGGGCCCCAGTCCCAAGAATATGAGGCTTGCATTTTTCTTATCATATTCACGTGGCATTCTCCCCTATATGCACTTGGAGGACAGTTTACGGGTATGTTATATGATTTATTTTGTTCTGCGGATAAATTCTCAGCTACCTCAACTGGTGATTGAAATCGAACCTCTATTACATTATTTCCAGCCTGAAATTAACGTACAAAAACATGTATAAAATGCAAAATTTTCTGTTTTCAGGATATTTAAATAAAGATTCTACAAAGAAATTTTCTAGTTTAATTTAAAAAATCCCAAAACAGATTAAATATTTTACATAATCTCTCTTTAAAAGTGAAGATTTCAGATAGTGATTGAGATAAGTTATTTTCAATTGAAGGGCTTAGTGTGAAATGTGAAACAATGACAAGCCACAAATGCAAAATTGTTGGAAATTTTAAAATGTGTAAAATCAACGTTAGCTTCGTTTTCTCCGAATTTGTCTACATTAGTTACAGCAGTACCTATAGATGTTTATGAATGTACTTGAATAATATCATCATGAATAATCATTTTCTTTTAATATTCCGTATGTGGCTTATACTCTTGCAAAACTTGAAAATTTAAAAAAGTCATATTTCAAGAAAGGGTGGCTTGTCATTGTTTCACACTAAGCCCTTCAATTATCAAACACGTTTACATTTAAACTACTTAAAAAACATTTATTGTGCCAGTGGCGGCTGGTGAAAATTGAATTGAAAAGTGGCCATACTTTTATAAAGAAACATAGTATCCATACCTTTTTTTTTTTAGAACCTTTCGTAATAAATAAATTTCAAACGAAATTTGCGATATAAGAAATTATAATACGCCTATTTTAATTTTATATTTGCAGACTGGGATCTTTTTTTACAGAATCAACTGACACAGTTAGGAGTTTTTTTTATTTTTCACATAATTACATTTTTGAATTTTAATTTCACACTAACATGCCATTTTTCAAAACATAATTTTGTAACTTTAAGAAAAATGAAAATATTGCGAAAAATATAAAAAGGCCTGATTGTATTTATTAGTTGATTAAAAAAAAATATTTTTTTGCACATATACGTGTGATTTCGGAGAAGAGGATCTAGAAAAAAATTTTTAAACACGGTACGAGTTCTAGGCTTATTTATAAAAATATTATCACCTCAAGTTGCACAAGCCGTAGCTGAATTTACCTGAATTTGGTCCTTCACGTTGAAGACATACTGGACGAACATATTTTTACTTTGTCCGACTACGACATCGTTAATAGCGATAGTGGCAAATGTGTCCAAGCCTTCGAATACGATGTTGATATTTTCAAAATTCAGTAGCTCCTCATTAACTGAAATGTTATTGAAAAATGCATATTTTATAAAAATACAAAAGATTGTACCTACATATTTGTTTTCATAAAAATAAAAAGATTGTACACATTTGTTTTGAACAAGACAATTTCGTTTCCTAAAGCAAAAATTTTATTAAAAAAGTGGTCAATATTACTTGAATTCAGGCCATCCTTTTCCTTCCCATGGAATGTTTCTTTTGTCATGGTTAAGCCTCTTTATCAGAAAATTCTACTTTTTCAAATATTTACTTTTTACATTTTCAATCTTTAATTTAACACAATATGCTTCTTACTTTTTTAACTTTTCTCATTTTTTTGTTTTAAGTATTATTATTTTGATTTATTATTGTGCTGTGGTTGGATTTAAAATATTAATTTTTAATTTTTGTTTTTGGCTTTTTCGAAAGTGAAAGGAGTCCCAACGGTTTGATTGATGATTTTCAAAATGATTCAGTTTTCTTTTTCTTTCGCTTTTAGTGTAAGTATTATTACTGCTTATTATTATTATTATTATTACTGCTTTTTTATAAAAGCAGTTACTTAAATATGAAATAATACAAAATTGCAAAATTAATTTTTACAATCATCGTTGCAGCATTTCTGTCACCTCAGGAAATCATAGAGGAGTCTCAGCAGAGCTAAAAACTTCTTTGCACGAAGCGAAATAAAAAAATACTAGCTGTTGTATTCATCAAAATCAATATCAGTATACCACTAAGGTAATTGTAAACTTGTAAGAATAACCTAGTGTTTACATCGACAATGAACATATCTATTTGTTGTCCTATATATGAGAATTTTTGGAACTCTCCAATATGATACGCTCATGGAATCGCATTTCCTTTACCCGTCGCACGGATTTACAAGATGAGATTGAGTCGGTAATTTGGCATTGGAGTACAGCGTCACAAGATCTGAGTGCTACAGGTTGCCTTATTACATCTAAACTAAAACCGCAGCGAAATTGGAAAAATCATAATTAATGTTGTTTACAAGATAAAATCGCGATGGAAAGTCCAAGGTCCGCATTAAATAGTTAAATTAGTAAAACAAAAAAAAAGTTATATAATACTTTGTTTTTCTTTCATTTAACTGGAAAACAGAAAACCATATAACAAAAAATTGTTTGGTTACTTTCACAGTCCCGTCGGCTTGATTTCAGCATTTTATAACAGTTTTGAGTCATTAGCATAAAAAGTACTTTGTCGTATAAGGAAAACTATTTTTACCTGTGAAATTTGTATAATATGTCCAATTTGTTCTTGGTACCCATCTCGTGACGTCGTCGTTGTATCCATAAAAAATATTTTCTATAATGTCGTTATCCATCAGATCCGAGTAAATACCTCCCGGTACTATTGCCTTCAAATCTTTGTATTCTAAAAATTCATACATGTATTTGAAATGTAAATTTCAAATAAAGGGAGTTACGATAAAATATATGATCGATTCTTCCGTAACTGTGATAATTTTAATAACACAAAAATGTATCTCAAGTTAGAACAACTAAAGTTTTAAAGGGGTTAGGACATTATTACTAAGAAAAATGGAGTTAGAATAATATTCTGAAGATTGAATTTGAAACATATAAAAATATATGATTTAATCACAGTTCTGACTGTTATTCTGCATATTACAGTCTTCATTTGCAAAATTAAAAAGTTAGAACATACTTTTACATAAAAAATGTTGAGTTAGGCCCATATCTGTTTATTATTATGTTATCCGTTTTTTAACACGAAAATAGCAACAAAGTTGAAGAAAAACCGTGAATATCTAACAACGGGCTCTGGGGCGGCGCCGCCTCCCCTATAAATTTTAGTAGTAAAAAAAATTATCTACATAATTAAATAGATTAGCCTTATGAATATTAAAAATGAAATGTTAAATTTGTAATGTGTAGTCAATTTAACTCGACTTGCAAAATTCGTTTGCAAAACTCTAAAATACGTGGTCTCCTCGTAGCTCGCCTCCAGATCTCTAAAGTGTTTACAACGGTGGTCATGGTTACCGTCGCGCACTAGTGAAAGACGGAATAGCGCATATTTATTATGCATTGTGGAGTCTGTTTAGTCCGACAGTAACCAAATAATAGCTATTCATCGCTTTTTTTCTTAATAAACGTAATTTGTTCAGGTATGGTGCAAAATTTTTTACTTGCATATTGTGTGTTTTTTTAATTGATTGCACTTGCAATGCTATCTATTGAAAAATCAATGGTGCGAGAAATACCAAAAGTTTAATGAAAAGGTAATTGAAAAGTTTATTTAGGATAAAAGCAGAATAGAATTTCACTTTAAAAAATTATGTTTAGTACATTTTCCCCATATTTCATTAATGGGTACTTAAAATAAAACTACCCAATTATATTTGATTTTTCTTCAATACTTTGTACTTAAGTACTTAAATTTTTCAACCCTCCTTGGTATGGAAGTCAAGAGCCGCCACTGGGCCACTCACCATGCATGTATACCTGAATAAAATCGAAAGAAAATTAAATTTTCTATATAAGTAAAAACATACAGTCCTAGCTAAAAAAATCAAGATAAACTTGATTGAAACTTGAAAGTTATGTTTGTAATCACTAGTTTTCTAATTATATGTTAAGTAAATAATATTAAGGATAGATTAACTCATGCTTGAAGGAATAATCAAAATGCGATCTTGTTATCATGTTTATAGTTTCGTAGATTTTTATATCTTTCAAGCCGTTGCAAAGTACAAATGTAATTTTTTTTAATACCATCATATAACATCAAGGCCATGCGAATTAGACTCAATATCCCCTTAAATTTAACAAAAAATTCAAAACTACAATATTTAAATGGCGGTTCCTTTAAAAAAATTAAGCAGAAATAGGACATCCTCTTTAACCGATCGAAAATGATTTTAAAATATGAAAAAATTTATTGTATATTGAGTGTAACTTTTATTTGAGACATTATTTTGTATTATAGCTATTGTCAGAGCTATGGAAGAGTCTGGTCTTATGTGGGGATGAAAATGAGGTGGTCCAAAAGCAAATTCCTTATATGCGTTGTATCCACTGTAAAAAATCAACCCGAAACCACCAACTTATTCTTTTATTTGTATTTTTGCTTATTTTCTCTTAATAAATTTCTTTATACAGATTGTATTTTATACTATTCAGGTTGGTACTACAGTAGTAAGCAGTTCTATTAGAACATGACTGAAATAACTGCTAAAACATTATTTACTAATTCTATGTTTTTATAAACGCTGAGTTTTTTTAAACGACAGCGCCAAAGCATGCGCATATAGCTAATTGTAGTTGACCCACCCTGTATTTGGCTTCATCGCTCATTGTACATTGTCCACTCTGTATTCATTTGTGTTTGTAGATATTGATACTGGGTCAACAACAACTTTTAATATGATGCGGCTCTTTAAATATCTGTTTTTAAACATTTTATGACATTATAAAAAAAATACATACTTCCACTTTCATCCTTAAGTAACCATTGCCCTCCCAAATGTTGTATTTCGACAGCATTGCAAAACACTAGAAATGCCGAACAAATTAAAACAGCTCGCAGTGCCATAGCTATTTGCTGTTGCTAACACGTAACTCTTCTCCGAAACATTAACTCAATTATACAATTATTGAAGTAATGTCTAATCTAGGAAGCCCCTACTTCACATCAATATCAGCGTAAGAATATGAAAATACTTGCACATTATCGATAATAAACAATTTTGACGAAGTATTGAAGTGTTTACCGATTGTTTAAAACAATTAAATTATTTTAGTTATGAGTGTTACAAGCTTGAGCTTATCATTTTATTATTGACTAACTTCGAAAATTCAATTGCTAATATTTTGTACAAGGTGACGAAATAAAAAAAATCGTATGAAGATGTTTATTGACGTCAGTCGTTGGAACTTGAGTAAAAAATTTAACTACCTATTATAGTAGAATTTTATATTGGAATTGACACTAAGATTTATTTATATCGTGAAAATGGAAAAATTCAGAGGCTATATCGTCCCTCTTATCACGTAGGGGCGTATAATCCAAAAAATGGAAAATTCGGAAAATTCAGTTACAGTTACGCCGGTTCTAGGATATTCTTGGAAGTACTTTTCATAGGCTTTTCATATCATATCTCATAAGGGCATAACGTAGAAGCGCAATCGCCCTTACCCCAATTCGTGAGGTAAAAATATTTGCCGACGCATATAAAATTTCTTGGGCGTATAACCGTTTAATACCAGGCAATGATGCCACTTACGGCGTTTGTATTGCTAGTTGCTAGGAATTTCAATAATGAATTTTTTTTTCGGATATTCAGATTCTATAATTATAAAACAAGTTGCAAGAAAATAGTGTCGTAGTCTTATGCATATTACAATGTAACTAATTTGTAAGTCGAGGTCAAGAATAAGGTAGATACTTGTACGTTGTACGTTAATCATAATCAATTAAAATGACCGCTGTACCTAGCTATAAGGATAAAAATGTAACATTGGCATCAACGTCAAGGACGTCACAGTCACAAGTACCAATGTTTGTAAATAGACTATCGAATGTAAATAACGGCGTCCCCTTTATTTATTAGTATGAGATTTTAACCATGGATCTCCCTGATTTTAACGAATATCTTTCAAACTGCAATCATGGAAAAAACATTCACATCGAAGAGCCGGAATATTGTGTTACAAATCCTGTTACTGCCGTTCAACCGGTAATTCACCCTGAGTATTTTATTATGGATGGTGATGAGAGAGAAGGTACAACGATAAAAACTCGTAAGGCCAATAAACAAAAATTGGCTAAAAGTTTGAGAAATCAGGGTAAGTAATTAGAAATAATAATGAACATTAAAATATATTTAGGATAATTAATAATAGGTATTAAATATATTGTTTTATGTTCAGGTCTTGAATACATAAGTTACAGTACCAAAAAAACAATTCCTGCTCGAAAATTAAAAGAACGCTGTGTGTCAGAAACATGCAAACTCTATGGAAAAAACTGCTACGAAATTGACGAGGAAATGAGACAAAATATTTTTGAGCTTTTTTGTGGTATCCGAGATTTGCATTCACAAAGAGAATTTTTAATTCGTCATATAGAAAAAAGAAAACCAAAGAAAACAAGGGTATCTGACACGACGAAGTCCCGTAGGCAGCAAACACTGATTTACAAACTAACAGCTAACAATAAAGATGTTGTAGTATGTAAGAAACTGTTTCTAAATACATTAGGAGTAACAGAAAAAATGTGCCGCACAGCTTTATCAAAAGTTACCGAAGTTGGTCTTTTAGAGAAAGACTTGCGGGGCGGACGGCAAAGGAATGAGGAAACTAAAAATCGTGAAAAACTAATCAATATTGCAATACATGAACACATAGATCGGTTCCCTAAAGTAGAGTCCCACTACCGCCGTGCAAAAACAAATAGGATGTACCTTCACCCTGATCTATCACTGCAAAAAATGTACGCAATGTACCTAGAAGACTTAGCCGCTAAAGAAAATACTGTTCTCAAGGCAAGTTTTAGTTTGTACCGAAAAATTTTTAAACAAAAGAAGTTATCTTTTTGCTGCCCAAAAAAGATCGCTTCGCAACAGTTGTAGAGAAGGCGACGAAAACATAAAGAACAATTTAAAAGAAGTATACTGCTCATTGCCAAGAAAAAACTACAGTCAGGGAAATTAAATCAGCATGCAAACAAAAATCACAAGAAAATAAAAGTATTTTTTGTGGGGGTGTTTGATTTACAACAGGTATCTGCCCATTTCCAAAGAAAGTGCCATATTCTACAAAAGTCGATTATCAAATTTTAATCTCACTTTTTACAATATTGCCACAAAAGAATGTTATTGCTTCGTATAGCATGAGGCTGTAAGTAGGCGTGGATCATCAGGATCTAAAAAGCATTACACTATTTGCAGACAGGTGTCATGGACAAAATAAGAATTCGATAATCCCCACCATGTTGATATATTCTTTAACTATGTTTCCCTCTGTAGAAGAAATATCCATACGATATTTCGAAACCAACCATGGACAAAACAAAGGTGATGCAGCACACAGTGCCATATCTAGTGCTATTTTAGTGGCAGGAAACGTCTTTATTCCTGCGCAGTTTCACTGTGTCGGGGAGAGACCCCAATTGTAAAAATGCCAGAGTATCGGGAATTCTTTAGATTCTTGCCACATACAGAAGAATAAACTTATCTTTAGTATTTTATGAAGTCACAATGCAATTTCATTGTAGGGTGTTTTTATGCATACGTTAGTGTACTGTAAAATTTTGTTTTTTTTTTGTCAAATGATTATTTTTGTTATATTATCAGTTTTTCTTAGCATAAATAAAAGTTTCCTTATTTTAGTTAAGCGCGTATATAACTTTAATAAACCAAGTCGAATATTACGTAGTCGTATGTACAAACCTCACCGTTTTAAAAAAACACTGTCAGATACATACGCAGCATTGTGTCACTGTTATAACATATACTTTGGTGGGTGAAATTCGAAAATATGAGTTTATTTGAGAATTATAAAAAAGTACTAACTACGTAAGCTAAACGCATTTTCGTTTTTTATCTTCTATAAAATTTATAAAATGCACATACGCCCCTACGTAATAAGAGGGACGATATGCATGAGGGTCAAACAATTTTTTTATTCTTCAAGATTAAAAAATTGAAATTTATACTGATTTACTTTAAGGAATCATTCATATCATGGAAATGATTTTCACGAAAAAATAAAGCTGTAGATCCTGCAAATATGGCCATTATCACAGTAGCCTCCTAAGTAACTTTAGGAGGCTGGAGGCTGTGTCATTACAAATTGAAATTATTATAGCTTTGTTCCTAGTGCATTAGAAACAGTTTCCAATTTCCAACAGTTATGCAATCGAATTTGATTAAAAAAAACGAATTCTGAACCTTATGTACAATATGTATATCGCATGCGTCTGGCACACTATTTTAGATTGTACCAATTACTATCCATATTTTACTGAGATCAGTAATATAAAGAATCATAGTTAAATAGAGAAGAAGAAGAAGAAATTTTACAATTTATGACCGCCATTATTCTATAGCTAGAAATTGGCCTCAATGATTTGGGATCGAGGGGGATATCCCTCTTTATTCTGCCTCATCTCGTGTAGGCCTGGACAGCCTTCGTAGGTGGGCCCCATCCGTCGTCTACCTCAACCGCAAATGCGGCCGTTGTAGGCTCTTTGCGGGACCTCCTTTTGTCCTTGCTGGGCCCCGCCGGCTAGGGCCCTTTCTTCTGGCGCTCTTCTTGCTTCGCCGGCTCGTCTGTGTAAACCGCGGGGGGAAGACAATGTAATAGTAGACATTATACGTCGTTAGTATATATATATTTATTGATTTATTCTAATTTAATCTAATTCAAAGTAGCCTATATTATTTACTTTAATTCAAACGGCTGCTTACTTTGTCTGCCCGCCACTATTTCGGGGTATGTGGGACACTAGCGCCCTCTAATTGCGTAAGATATTTGTTTACATGGAGTTCGCACTCCTTGTTAGTCTCCATGGTTTGTAATGTATAGTCTCCATGGTTTGTAAAATCACTGTCATGCTGTCATGTGGTCGTCAGCTGTCAGATGGCTGTCAGTGTGAATGTAAATACTGGGTATGGTTGTGGCTTGTGGAGTATATTATAATTTTCATTTTGCTTTGAGTGTATTAGTTTGTGTATGATAAAATGCAAACGGATATTAAAAATTAAATGATGTTTATATTTTAAAGTACACATAATGAACAAATATTTATTAATTTAATATACGTTTTATAAATATTGTTGAAAAATGTCTTCATATTTACGTGGTTCCCCGAATTATGTTTGGTCAACAACCAGTATTTTGGGAAAAGGTGCCACTGCTACTGTCCACCAAGGTGTTAACAAAGTAAATGGAGAACCAGTAGCAGTTAAAACATTCAATACTGTTAGCACACTTCGCCCACAAGAAGTGCAATTTCGTGAATTTGAGGTGCTAAGGAAAGTAAAACATGAAAATATCGTTAAACTTCTTGCCATTGAAGAGGACCAGGAAAATAGAGGAAAAGTTATCGTTATGGAACTGTGCACTGGTGGAAGTTTGTTCAACAGTTTAGATGATCCTGAAAATACATACGGACTAGAAGAATCGGAATTTCTTTTGGTTCTAGCACATCTTTATGCTGGCATGAAACACTTGAGGGATAATAATTTAATTCACAGAGATTTAAAACCAGGTAGCTTTAATGTTATTCATGATAAGATCAGTAGAATATTTAACATTTTTAATTTAGCATGTTCTGTTGCTCAAATTTTGTTTGTTTTAGGTAATATAATGAAATTTATTCGGGAAGATGGTACCACAGTTTACAAATTAACAGACTTTGGAGCTGCCAGAGAACTCCAGGAAGGTCAGTCTTTTCAGTCATTGTATGGAACTGAGGAGTATCTACATCCGGACATGTATGAAAGAGCAGTATTACGAAAACCGGTTAACAAAAAGTTCGGTGCAACCATTGATTTGTGGTCTATAGGCGTAACATTGTATCATGTTGCTACAGGAAACTTACCATTCAGACCTTATGGAGGTCGTAAAAATAAAGAAACGATGCATCACATAACTACTAAAAAAGAAAGTGGTGTCATATCAGGAATTCAAACTAAAGAAAGTGGACCGATTGAATGGAAGCGAGAACTACCAGTTAATTGTCAATTGAGTGAAGGTTTAAAAAAAATTATAACACCTCTTTTAGCTGGACTTCTAGAAGCAGACCACAGGAAAATATGGAGCTTCGACAGATTTTTTAAAGAGGTTGATGTAGTATTGTCACGCTCGGCTATAAACATTTTCCATGTAAATAAAGCCAGATTGATTAAAGTGTATATCCTTCCAGATGAGACGTATCAGCACTTGCAGAATTATGTAACAGAACAAACAGGGATTAAAGACGAAAGTCAAATTTTATTGTACCAAACTAATCTTTTTGCTAATCTTATTCAGGAATATACTAGAGCATGTGGCTACCCTAGAACCAAAGAAGACGATCCATTGTTTTTATTTAACAAGGATAATAACAACGTCACTATAGTGCCTGACCAGGAGCTGCCAAAGTGGACCGATTTTTCTACAGTCATCTCTGTGGAAAATGATGCTGCTCAAGCAAAGTTCGCTTGTAGCATCGGGCATCAATGTAAGCGACAAATCGAAAAATATTCTCTTTACAGCAAACTTATCTGTGAGACTGTTGACAACTTTACCAAATATATCAACACAGAACTAAAACAGCTTCATCAAAACACGCAACATTTACTCGACAAAACACTTATTTTCAAAAAAACCGCACAGGTCCTACAACTTTCGCAACAAATTAGTAATTACAGCCTGAAAAGTAATTACACTGAAAAACTGGATGACATAAGTAAGGAATTTGTAACGGCTGCAGCGGTCGGTGTTACTAATTTGTACTTGGGGCACTGTGTTGAAAATACGTTAAAACTGCAGTGGGACTCTATCAGTAGAGATTTAAAATGTCCCTTTAAAACACTAGCCCCAGCGAGAGCTAAAACGCAAGTGGAGCACTTGAGAGAATCGTGGCAACACTTGGTACGTGATAGAGCAACCCGCAGTTTGTCGTACAACGACGAACAATTTCACATTTTGGAAAGAATAAAAATAACTCAAACTATCAACAAAATCAAAACACTTTTGGAGAAAGAAGTATTCCCTCAATACGAGCAACTAGCTGAAAATTTCGGAGACTGGTATAAAATGGCACAAAATATTCATTTAAAGACCAACATATTAATTTCAGACGTCGAAAAGTACGATGGAAAATTGAGAGATTTCGAAGAGGAATTGACCATTGACAACGTAGATTATACGGAACACATCAAAAATAATTTTGAGCAGGCTGGGAAAAATACAGCACCTAAAAAGGTTCGGAACACACAAAATCAAGAACTTAAAATGTATTTGAAAGAGTATTCCAAAAATAGTGAAAACTTCAAGGAAATTCTCACAGAAAACACCATACTGTTAAATAAATTAAGTGAATCAACGATGGAACTTACTAAAGCAGTATCTCATCCTTAATTCTTTGTGATAAGCAAAACTGATAAGTTTTTTTTAGGACGTGTCACTATGATAATGATATTTTAGATAATATTTGCTCATATAAATGATTTTTTTATATTTTGAACTCATAGACGAAGTTAATGTTCTCTGTATCTAAGACAATGTTTTCAAGTACAATGAAATTAAATCCTTAGTGAATAATTGAAATATCTACGGTTCATTTAACCGCTTAGATGAATAGTTTCTTTACCATACAAATCGGAGAATTTTGAATAGTTTTAAACATCCTTGACATAGTAAATCAATCCTTGTTATTATCATATTAGCAAAAATTTATAAATCTGAAAATATTAGAATTTAGTTTTAGGAAAAGAACAATTTGCAATATATGTTTCTTTGATGAAAAAGTGTATTATATTAAGTATTTAAAAATAATCTAGTATTTGTATGCTTATTTTATAAAGTAAAAAAATATATTACAGTTGAACCTCAAGTATTCAAGACCGGCTCTTATCTCGGATAAGGCAAATTTTTCTTCTATATGTAGTAGGTGTAATGGTTATACTTTTCCACGCTTATTATCATTATGATAATCACAGACTCAGATAATCTCAACCAGTTCCGGCAATCGGTGACTTAGACAACTAAGGTTCTACCATACCTGCATATGTATAATAATGTATTTTGTAAATAAAAAATGGAACTGTTATTAAAAATAGTAAACTATAATAAATACATTTTCTTATATGTTTCATATTGTATCAAATTTACCTAAAGAAATTTCTGTACCTATTTTGTATTTGTTTCCGATTTAAACGGTAAACCTGTTCCACAATATGTTTCTCTGGTTTTAAAATCAATGGAATACAGGGTGTAATAAAAAGGAACTAATAAAGGACCCCGCCGTAATCTTACGGAAAATGGCTTTCAGCAAAATCGTCTCAATTTTTGATAAAATAGGTCTTCTCAATCTGACCAAAATTCCCAATGGCCACAACCTCCAGTAATGCCTCTTTTTACCTCTAGATTGCGCTTAACCCCGTCAGAATGATACACTATATGAGAGATGGAGTTCAGTCAAATCGTCTGGGTTTTTGATATGTGATGGGTCTCATCATATTAATAATTCAGACTGTTTTTCTATCTGGAATTTATTTCTCATATTATGGATCGATCTAGCGGGGTTAAGCGCCCTCTGGCGGTAAAAAGAAGCATTACCGGGAATCGTTGCAATTGAGAATTTTGGTCAGAAGATAAAAAGAGGCATTACCGGGGGTTGTGGCCATTGGGAATTTTGGTCAGATTGATGAGACCTTTCTCATCAAAAATTGAGATAATTTCGCTGAAAGCCATTTTCCATAAGATTATGGCGGGGTCCTTTGAAGAGCATATAGAACTTACAAAAATAGTGGAAACCAAATCATTCTTTGTTTTTAAATTTGTTATACTGTTTGTACCTAGGATTGCCAGATTTGTGGTGGGAAATAGCGTGGCACGTGTCCAAACATACAAAGGGGGGCGGGGGGTGGAAGAGGGCAATAAAATTATGTCTAACATTTTATATTTACAAAAAAGGTGAAATCAATAAACTTAAATAATACATACTTAACAAATCTTAAACATTTTCACAAATAAAAAATTTTGAGACATATTTGATATATTTATGAGTATTTTTCATTTTGTTTAATTTTTTCTAACAAGTGTTCACCGGTATTTTTTAAACTCCTTACAGGAAAACAGGAAATTGTACTTTACTAGCAGCTCGGCCTCTATAGTTTTGATTTCAGTTTTACTTCACTCTTTTTGCCAAGCGTTAAACATTAGACTAAAATTTCTTTCTGAATCTGTATTGGAACGAGGCAAAGAAAATGCAAAATTACACAATATTTCCATGTTGGGAGCACTTGCTTTTAAAAAAAAATCAACCCATTTTTTGTCTGCCTTTAAGTCTTCACTCAAGCTGCTTATTAGAGTTGTAGTGTTGTCAATGTGCTCTGAAAATCGGGTCAATTTGAGATCGAATTTAAAAAACCTGGCATTTGGGAAGCTTGACATTGCATGTGGTAGCAAGTGGAAAAGCGTGACACCTGGCAACCCTATTTGTACCAAGCATGATATGCAGTGTGTTTTAAGAAAAAATACCACACATTCAAGGACTGATAGAACATTAAAAAATTAAATTTTTTCCTCCCGACTACAGGCCTATCCTATTTTGTCGAGATATAGGGCATGAAATATAATTTTTTTAAATCATATTTCAGCGATATCCTAAATAAATTGAAAACAATTGAAATTTGCTACAGGCAAGTTTTTGATAATACTAAATATGTGTTTTGAAAAAAATATTAGCTCTCATATTTTTTACTGTATTTCAAAAGGTATTAAGTTAATTCAATTCAATTTTTTTTCTTAAAAATTTTATCAATTGAAGTTAAACAATGTTGTTCGATACCAAAACTTCAGTATGTAAAAAATATCTAACCCCACAGACAAGACATATTGGGTACGTGTTCACAGTCCAGTCACTATAGTTTTTATTTTGGGTGATTATTCATTACTAATGGTTTAGTAGGTATTCTTGTTATAATTCAATGCTAGTTGGGGGCCATGTGCATAGCCAGGGGGGACGACCCACCCCAGAAAAAAAGATCCAATAATATCTTTCTCATATCGGTATGTTGCTCACTGCGCCGTCTTTTTTAGAATCAACGAGTATCTAGGTTTTGAAATATATCGGTAAGTTGTTGACTGCAATTTTTTTTTTAAGAGGCTGGCATAAAGCTTGCATCCCTGAATGAATACAATCTTGTGACAAATTACACCAACTGCACCCGGCGAAACAAAATGATGTGTTTTAATGTAATCTTGATCTTCCTGTTTTAATAATTTTTAATTTTACCAAAATTTAATTGCCAACCTGAAGGAAATAAAAGTACTGTTCCAAACAAAATTACTGGTCACGTGGCTTGTAATCATTTATGAAGGCTTATAGTTGTTTCCTGCAATATCACCAGTTCTCTGGGGATATCTTTTGCATAACCTACATTTATGGTATCGAAGAACATAGTTTGACTACATTTGATAAGATTTTATAGAACAAATGTTAAAATTAGTTTAGTGCGTTAGTGTTGTTAGCTACTCACCATTCGTTACAGATCGCTGGCTACGACCTTATTTGAGGTTAGGTTTTTTACAATTTTGTGTCTTAAATACAGGGTGTCCCGAAATTAATGCATCAAAATTTGGTCACAGATTCATAAGACAAATTTAGGGGACCCGTATTTGTTATTTTTGCCAAGTGACCCCCTCTTTCGGAGTTACAGCCCCTAAGAATAATCTTTTTTTTATATCTCAGAACCCTGTTGTACGAGAATCATTAAATTTGATACAAGGGGTTTTATGACATCTAGAATCTGATGGTGCTACGCTTTTTGGCAGGGAACCCTCTTAGGATAATTTTTCGTAGCCCCCCTTGACTTTAGAGCCATAAAAATTTGGTGGCATAATTAAATTTCTTAAAAATTATTAGTCCGCTAGAAGGCATTAAATTAAAAACCTTTTTTGTCTCTTGATATTTTTTTCATAAAACGCAATACTTTCTACAAAAATGTCAAAATGTGATCGACTGCATATCGTGATTCGTCATTTTCCTCAAAAACATTGCGTTTTACGAAAAAAAATACCAAGAGACAAAAAAGTTTCTAAATTCAACGGTTTTCTAGCTAACTAATAATTTTTAAGAAATTCAAATTTGCGACCGATTTTTTTTTTATTTCCAAGGCAAGGGGACCCACGAAAAAGTGTCTTAAGGGGGGGCAGATTTCAGGGGGCTGCAACTCTGAAAGAGGGAGCCACTTGGCAAAAATAAAAAATACGGGTCCCCTAAATTTGTCTTATGAATCTATGACCAAATTTTGATGCATTAATTTCGAGACACCCTGTATATTAGTAATGTAAAATTTAATTTTACATAAAAATTTTACTCTTGTCAAAAACGTTTAATAAAAAATTTACACCTTGTCAAACGTAACGTGGCGAGTGAGCATAAGCGAAAACCCATTTAAGCAGTAATATTTCACTCGCCATGTTACATTTACCAAGCCGTACGATATTTTATATTGAAATAGATTTCATTTGTAGGGGATGAAATAAAACTGTTTACTACAAAATATTAGCTTTATAACTATAACTAATAAAAATCTTATTACAACAATTTCTTTAATAGAAAAATAATAGTGAATTATATAAATTTAAAAACTCACTAATACTGTGTACAGAGCTATAATTTGCGGTTATCTTCATCCATAGTTGCAACATATTAATATAACAGTAGTTTTATCAAATTATTGAAATAAAAACTATAACTTTAAGAAATGACCAGAATTATTTAGCATATATTGTGAAAACAATACAACATTTAAATTAGTACAAAAATACTTAGCTAAAATGTATCTCTTATTTATAAAACTTTTGATCATATTATGATCGAATATAATATTCTATCTGAATAAATTTACTTTTTACAAAATATTTCTTTATGGAAATCTGTTATCTTTGCCTCCAAGAGGACAGCCAATAAAAGATGTTTTTTCATTGTTGATGTTTCTGCATTCGAAGTGATCGTGTACTTAAGCCGTTCCAAGGCATTTTGTAAGAGATAATTGTTTTCACTTCTGTTCACGTTATTAAAATTAAAAATTTTTTAATATTAAAGCAACGTTAATAGGGAAAAATGTGAAGACATTATAGGTTTCGAAAGATTAAAGTAAACTGAATAAATAGTGGGTGTAAAACAACAGTTGCATTAAAAACAAATTAGACACTATAACCTTACAACTTTTCATACACTTTTACAAATCTTAAAAAATATATACAGTGGGCTCCATGGATTGAGTGCATGTGGGGTGTAAATGACAAAAATTTTTCGAGTTGAAATTTGATCTTCTGGCGATCATCTCTGCTTGGTCGTAAACTAGGAAGTTGAAAAAATTAGGGTGTTTTTACGATGAATTTTCAAAAATTGTCAAGAGTAAAGTACCTTTATTTTTAAAAATATCAAAAATATTTACTTAAGAAAGTTATTGAGAATTAAAACTATACTTTCAACAAGA
Organism: Anoplophora glabripennis; assembly: GCF_000390285.2. Taxonomy (NCBI): domain Eukaryota; kingdom Metazoa; phylum Arthropoda; class Insecta; order Coleoptera; family Cerambycidae; genus Anoplophora; species Anoplophora glabripennis. The sequence goes on from NW_019417240.1 coordinate 90,155, forward strand.
CGGACATCTAGCGCACTTAACCCGAATCATTCGAAAATGGCTAGATGGTCAATTTTCTGGGTGGTGGATTGGGCGAAATGGTCCAAATCCTTGGCCTCCTAGAGGTCCTGATTTTACTCTAATGCACTTTTATTTATGGGGCTATCTCAAGGAGAAAGTCTATGGGTCCCCGTTGAATAACGATTTATTTGAATTGAAACGAAAAATGAAAGATAAATTAATGCCTTCCCCAATCAAGAAATCCAAAACACCTACACAGAATTTACCATGAACGCTGAGCGATGTGTAATGGTTGGTGGCAGCACATTTGAATAACCAATATATTATTTGTTTATTGTTTATTGTATTAGTTACGTCTTTTCTCTAACAAATAATTAGGAATTTGTACTTTGTGGTTGTGAAAAATAAAAACAAAGTTGGCCGATCAAATTGAAAATTGACAATCTGTCATAACTTTCAGTTGTCAATAACATTCTTAAGTAAATATTTTTGATATTTTTAAAAACAAAGGTACTTTACTCTTGCCAATTTTTGAAAATTCATCGTAAAATCACCCTGTGCATTAATTAATTGGACTAATTTTTTTCAACTTCGTAGTTTAAGGCCAAGCAGAGATGAAGCCCAGAAGTTCAAACTTCAACTCGAAAAATTTTTGTCATTTACACCCCACGTGCACTCAATCCGTGGACACACTGTATATTTGTAATAAGTTTTTTTTTTAAATCAGTTATAAATTCAAATAATATAAAAGGTGTTTTGGAAAATGGTACTACAGGAGTTGATAGAACACTAAACAATCTTTTCCCGTGAACCATGAAGCATACAATCAAGTTTTGGTCATATCTTTTTTCATAAAACAAAGTGCAAAAAAAATTGGTATATGAAAATTTTTGAGTGTTAAAAACGTCAGTGTTATTAGTTTTTGGCCATCTACTGCAGGTGGATAAAATATGATGTTAAAATGAAATTTAAATTGTACTATAGACTAAAGAACCTAACCTCAAAATAGTTCTGTCAAAATAGGCCGTAACTAACGATTTCTAGCAGAAACTTTATTGCATTCCACGTTTTTTTTTTTGGAAGAGATATGGCCAATATCTGAAATGAAAAAATCATAATTTTTTATATTCTATCAACTCTAGGAATTTACGATACTTTTTCCCAAAACATCCTGTACATATTTTTAATTTTATCCAGCTAAATATGAAATAATTCACAGGATATCAATGAATGTAGCAGTAAATATAACACAGGATTTGCCTATTTAATTACTTGAGACCAACAGAAAGACCTTAGGATTTTAGCTCATTTCGTTTATCTCGGACTATATTACCTTTAACGGTCGTATGGCAATATAAATTTGCTAAGGTTACTTAAAGTAAATGTATAGAAAAGAAAGAGCACCGCACTAAAAATATAAATCAAATATCACATTTAATACAGAAACGGAAAAAAAATCTATTTAGTAGCATGTAATAGAATTTGTACAGATTTTAATGTGTCGGTATTAACACTAGTTCATTTAATACTACAATTTTTTTAAATACAAAGATTAGAGTGGCCCAAAAAAACGAATATTTTTTTTTCGTGTTTTGTGAAAATATGTTGTTATTTTTAAATATTTCCAAAATCGTCAAAAATTGAATTTTTTTTCTCGTTATTTTATCATTTTCTAGGTTGAAAAAAATTTCGATTCTGAAAATTTCAAATCGATATTTTAATTTCTAAAGGTCACTCATAATTATTTTAACTTTCAAAGTAGTGTACCTAAAACGTTTTCGAGCGGGCTCTAAAAATAAATATCAACGAACTAATAAATTTTTTTATTGAATTTGATGAAAAGAATAGAAATAAATCACGACACTTAAAAAATTTTTCGAGGCAAAATTTACTACCGCACTGTATCAAATATTTATAATTTTTCAATTGTTCAAAATTTAAGTGTCTCGTGATTTATTTCTATTCTTTTGTTCATCAAATGCAATAAAAAAAAATTATTAGTTCGTTGATATTTATTTTTAGAGGTCGCTCGAAAACATAGGTAGGTACACTACTTTGAAAGTTAAAATAATTACGAGTGACCTTTAGAAATTAAAATATCGAATTGAAATTTTCAGAATCGAGATTTTTTCCAACCTAGAAAATGATAAAATAACGAGAAAAAAAATTAAATTTTTTACGATTTTGGAATATTTAAAAATCTTGAGAGACCTCTAAAAAATGTCTGAGCCTATTTTTTAAGGGGGTTCCTAAAACATGATAAACACATATTTTCACAAGACACGAAAAAAAAAAATTAGTTTTTCTTTGGGCCATCCTAACAAAGATAAAAATATGATTCCTTAGAGCATTTTGAGTTTGTATGAACCTGTGCCATAAAATGCTTAATTTTGATAGTAGTGTTTAAGTTTTTGAAAAATATAGCATTAACGCAAATATCAAAAATTCATTGATCTTTTATATAATTCTATGGTAGAACTAGTGGGAGCCACTACCTCTAATTATATAGGGATGTTGAATAAGTTCCCGCTATATTTCAATAGATGGCGTTACCAAAACTGCAAGCATGTGGCATAAGATGGAAACGCACAAAGTACTATAAGCAAGCTTGAAATTCAGTGTATGTTGTTTCACCAAGACGTAAACTACTTTTTTTTTTGTAGTGTTAAACATGTTGAATTTCGTGCCGGAAAAAGAGTATCTGCGGGGAATTTTACTATAGTACTTTATTTAAAAGAAATCTGCATTGGAAGCACACAGACCTCTTATTGAGACTTATGGCGACCATGCTCTGTCACAAACAAGATGCAGAGATTGGATTAGACGTTTAAAAAATAATGATTTTGATGTTTGACAGTTTGAGAATAAAGAATTGGAAGCATTACTTCATGAAGACTCATGTCAGATGCTAGATGACCTTGCAGAAACACTAGGAATTGATTACACAACAGTTTCAAAGTCTTTGAAAGTACTAAGAATGTTTCAAAAGCAAGGAGTTGAAGCCAAGACGTTGAACGGTGTATTTGCATGTGTGAACACCTGCTTTAACGTCAGAAAAGGAAAGATTTTTTAATCGTATCGTAAGTGGCAATGAAAAATGCTACGCTACGATAATCTTAAACATAGAAAATCGTAGCAAGCCCGAGCATGCGTCAACATCGTCGGCAAAGCCAAATATCTATGGTTCCAAGCTTCTGTTCTGTTTTTGGTGTAGTTTATCATGACCTGCTCGAACGGAATGAAACCACACGGGAGATTGCTATCGACTACAATTTGAGATGAGTGTTAAGGAAAAATGGACGTTACACAAGCAGAGACAGGACAAAGTAACTTCGCAGCATGACAATGCTCGGCCACATGTTGCAATACTGGTGAAAACCTACTTGGAAAGGGATAAATGGGAAGTCCTACCCCAGCCGCCATAATCACCAGACATTGCCCCCTTTGATTATCACGTTTTTCCAATTGATGGCACATGGCCCGGCTGAGCAGCACTTCCATTCTTATGAAGATTCTTATGTTGACTCTTTGATAGTCGCAAAAGACGTGCAATTTTTCTGACATGGAATTAAAAATGTTGCCAGAAAGATGGGAAAAGTACTATTTTTTTTTTAAATAATGCATTAATTTTCACGAGAAAACAGTGAGAACTTCTTTAACAACCCATTATTAAAAACAAAGATTTCTAAAATCCACCATACTCAAGTGATTTTTTAAAATATGCAACAAACTTATAACAAAGTTGAATAAATCGAGAGTAACAATAAAGTTCCACAAAAAAAAATCTAAAAGATTTTTTTGTTAGAAATATGATTTCAAATATATCATCAGGAGTCCCACAATATCATTGCTGTAGAAATTTTGAATTTGGATCCTAAAAAATTAAAATTTCTACAGCAATAAATATTTTGGGTTGTTGGTGATGTTCTGTGAAATGAGTTGTTTTAGAGTAACTGTCAAACAGTTACTTATTTAAGCAAATAGCCAGCAAAGTTGTAACAGTGACCTTCAAATATCTTCAAGTAAATTTGAGTAAACGTATATTTTTCAAAAACTAATCACCCAAATCTAAGCCATTTAGGACATAGTTTTATAAGTTTACATATTTAAGACACACCCTGCAAAAGCCTTCCAAAATAAAACAATCTGAAAACTATAAAAAATTACCTTTTGTTCCTGTCGCCCCTTTCGGCTGATGACGCTGCATATAGAGAATAATATCACAGTACTCCACTAAAACTCTAAGCTTTTTACGAATAATGTTAATTTTGCGAAGAATGAAAAAATCAAATGCAAAAACATCTTACGACACGAATAAATTATTCAAAACCTCATTTATGATTTTAAAACAAGTTTTCTTTAACAATGAAAGTAATTAAGTATTGCCTAGTTAGTCCTTCTCCTTTTTCTTTCGAATACAATCTTTCACGTGAACTTCGTATTCAGTGTTCATATCGACGACTTTATCACAAATCTCACAAGTTATTCTAGAGATTTTGGACTTCGAACGTGTAGGATCTTCTCCACAGGTAGCTGCGTGATCCTGAGGAAAAACAGAATTGCCAAGAATCAGTCAGGAATTAATGTTTATAATTAAGTTTTCTTGCAAATCATATAATTTATCAAAATTAGCAGTTATTTCACAGATGTAATTAACAAATATGAAAATTAAGTACCATAATTACTTTATCCTTGAAAGAACCGTTACAGATAGGACAGATCACAGTATTAGTTGTCGTGGTCTTTGAAGTTCGACTGGTAGATGGTAGAGGTTCAGTGGAATCCGATGTTGATGTTTTACGAATGGCAGGTCTTTTTTTCAAATACGATTTTGGTGGGGTATCATTTTCTTGGATTGTGTCATTCTGCTCTCGAGAGGACTCTTTCTTTTGAATTGGTGAGTTCACTTTTATGTCGAGAGGTGCCAAACCTTTAGGAAATAATTATACAAATCTATACAAGAGTTCCTACGAGGGAATGCACTACAATAATATAGAGTATTCATAAATGATTAAAAGCTCTTGACCATAATTTTGTTCAGAACAAAACGGAACAAGATGGTCAAGATTACATTAAAACCAAATCAATCATATCCGATATATATCATTGATATCTATCACAATATTTATTCCTTGATATACAGGGTGAGTCAGAAAGAATGGGTCAACAGTAAACTGCAGATACTAGGCACTAAAATATTATATTTGAGCTCATCATGCATTATACGAATGTCGCTGATTTAAGAAATACAGGGTGTTCAAAGTTTAAATTTTATTATTATTTCTCAATAATTCAGAAAGTTTTGATAGCGTGACTCTGAAAATTGGTAGTGTTGGTTTTTTTGATATTGCTCCTATAGGGCGCTAGTTTCACCTTATTATTTAGGTAAATCAGAATATATATTTTTTTATCTGTTGAGCTATGCTTAAAAAAACTAAAAATCTAAAAGACCGTTCAATTATACGTATAATATGTACTCTTGTTCAAGTCGCCTAACTTTATCGGTTTCTGAGTTATTTGCATTTAAAAGTTTTAATTATTGATAATAGTAATAATAACAAACCATAAATCAAATACTGGAAGTGTCCACCACCTACCTCAATACATTTTATTATACACTCTTAAATGTCTCTGAATATTAAACAAAACGTCCCTATTACTTTTAAATGAACTCACGGTTACTTCCATTTTCTGCCGCAACTCCTCAACAGAATTAATTTCTTCACGATACACCACATTCTTCAAGTTTGACCACACTGAGAAGTTCAGAGGGTTTAAGTCTGGACTTCTGGGTGGCCAACCAAATTCACTCCCACGGCCAATCCACCGATGAGGAAAATGTTCATTTAAATACTGGCATACTGGCAAGGCAAAAAGTAGTGGTGCACCGTCGTGCATAAACCACATACTCTCTCTCTTAAAGCGAATGGTACATCGTCTAGAAGCTCGTTTAAATTATGTTGAATTATGTTTAAATAATGAGGTCAAGATAGATTGGGTGGCAATTCTAAAGGTCCTATGAAAAAAACAGACATTAAACCACACCAAATATTCACCTTGAACTCATGAAAACGTCTTTCTTTTACAGCGTGCGGAATTTCACAATTCTTCCAATTGAAAACTCCTCGTCTAATAAATGTCGTCTCATCAGTAAATAAAATCTTATTGAGGAAATTTAGGTTTTCCATTTGCATATTTTGTATAAACTGAGCAAATTGTAGGCGAACTGGTAAATCTTGAGGCAATAACTGCTGAACTGAAGTATAATGACATGGCTGGAGCATTTCTTTTTTCAAAATTCTACAAATGGACGATTGGCTTACCTCCGTTGCCGCACTTAATCGACGAGTATGAGTAGTAAAATTTTCTCTTCTTCATCGACTGTGATAGATTTTGGAGTACCTTTTTGGTCGAAAAGATCCAGATCCGCCTAAGCGATTAAAAAGATTTCTGAATGGCTTATAATTAGGTAATCTATTTGGGTACAATTGAACAGATCTTTGGGCTGCCGCATGTTCATTAAAATTAGCTAGAGCAAAAACACAAATCATATCCTGCATCTCACTGTTGGAAAAATTATTATGTCTTGGAATTTTTTGATCACTAGTTAAATAATTTTGCACGAATAATAAATCACACGTACGCAAAATACGTTAATATTTATTGACATGAAAATTTGACACAAACCTACTTAGAAAAGAAATAGCAAAATATAAAGAAAATCACGACAAAATACATTGAAACTTTTAAATGCAAATAACTGAGAAATCGATAAAGTTAGGTGACCTAAACAAGAGTACATTATTTATGTAGAATTGCACGTTCTTTTAGATTTTTAGCTCTTTTAAGCATAGCTCAACAAATAAAAAAAATATATTCCGATTTACCTAAATAATACGGTGAAACTAGCGCCTCTAGGAGCAACGTCAAAATAAACCTCAAATTCGAAATTTTTACACCAAAAAACCTACCACCCTACCAAGTTTGAGTCATGATATCAAAACCATCTCAGTTATTGAGAAATTTCAGAATAAAATTGAAACCTTGAACACCCAGTATTTCTGAAACCAGCGACATTCGTATAAAGCATGATGAGCTCAAACATAATATTTTGGTGTCTATTATCTCCAGTTTACTGTTGACCCATTCTTTCCGACTCACCCTATATATCATGATATTTATAAAAATTTAAATAACGATTCCTACTGCTTTAAAGTTGCTAAAACTGTTAACAGATGGCAGCAAAACCGTATGCTAACCGTTGACGAACGTGTTTATTTATGTGATTCCCCGAATTTTTCAACAAAGTTCTAATATTTATGAAATTTATGTTGATTTGGTGATATTATAACCTTAGTTTTGTACGTCGATTTTTTGGTAAACGTTTGAATAACCACCAAAAAGAACAAGCTTATATTTATTTAAATATAATTAATTCAGATTTTGTTCCATTTGTAATGGTGCTTTTAGCTGAATCTACACCATTCCCAAAATATATGTTTGGATCTCACTTAAAAAATACACCACCTATGGTGTGGTGGAAAGGAGTTATTATTGAGGATGCAATTTGGCCAAATAAACAAGCCTTTCTACCAGCTGCTTAGTGCAATTGCGGCTACCGCATCTCTTGAAAGAACGTTTACATCATTTGGACTCGTACAATCGAAACTACGTAATAGGCTTGGGAACGAAAAAGCTGGAAAATTTACATTTTTATTTGAATATAACAATCAGGTAGAAAAAAATAAAAAATACAATATTGTTTGGATTTGGGAAAATTCAAGTACACCAGAGCCTTTGCCAGAAGAATAATCGGAACATTCCATCGATTCTGACGAATCCGACGATAATTTACCATTGATACGTTTAATGTAAAGTGGTTAGTTTTCGTAGTACCTAATATTCACGCAAATACATATTTTTTATTAGTTTCAGAATTTATATTTATTTTTTCATTCTTGTTTTTGATATTTGGAATAAAAATATTGTCGCAGCAGAAATAAAAGTTCGTGTGAGAAATAAATGTTTATTTCCCTCTTTTTATATCCAGGAATTAATAAAAATGTTGCAATAATTCTTTTTAACTTTCAGTTGAAATCAGACTACTCAGACTATAAACAACAACAAATTCTCTTGTTTTTGTTTTTTAACTTGTAGAAAATCTTAACCACAGAGTATTATATATTCTCGTTGTCTTAACCATTGAACTGAACTGAATACAGAACTAAACAGAACTTTAACCTAACAGTGCAACCTTAAAAACACAAATCTGATTTGTTACTCTTTACAACAAATATTTACCTAAATAGTTTCTCANAATATTTTCTTCATCTAATTTTTCCAAGGTTTTATTAAATGCCTCCATAGTTTTTTCCTCTTTCTCCTTCTTTTCTTCCTCTTCTTTTAATTTGTCAAACATCGCCTCACATCTACGCTTTGGCAAATCACCAAATATATTACTACGTTTCATAATTTCCGCATTAGACAATTTTCGAGATAAAGTAGTTCTAGTTTCCTTTTTCGGGATATTTTTCCTTTCTTTATTGATATCTAGAAAATACAGAATTATTATATTTCCAAAATCTCTGTGCATATGCTTAGAAAATACTGGATGTTCAATACAATTTATCACACTGAGAGCTATACTTGAATCTTTAAGATGCCTTTAATCAGAGCTCAACTAAATGACTCTAAGAGTAGGTACATTCATTCAGTACACACCCAACCAAATAGTGACTGAAGTTTCGCCTCAACTCTATGATGTCTTTACATAGAGTCGAGACTCGAGACTTAACTCTATACAGGGTGTAACTTTGAATGTAGCACTTATCAATAATTTATTTTTTCAAATTTGGTAGTAAAAACTTAATTTTTTTTTAACCTTTTTTTAGTACCCTGCTGCTGAATAAGCTAGTGTAGCCTCAAATAACGGCGTGCTTTAGTCGCCTAACAACCTAACAAAAAACTCAAGCAGTACCTAATCAATAGTGATAAATGAAATACACAGAAATAAATAATCTGTTTATTCACATGATTTTTATAACACTTCTCTGGATTTGTTCCCATCCAATATTCGCGTATTGTCGTTCAAAGCTCGTATAATCTCTTAAATGTGTAACCTGCCACTTTTAACCATGTGGACCTCAGGATAAGGAGTTCGTTTGCAATTTAATAACGATTCAAATTCAGTTAGATGTACTGTCTCCAAATGCGGAACAACAACAGCAACAACTAACCCCCCTCGTTTCGTCACCGTTGACCCGCACTATCTCCTTTCACATGCACTGTAGATTGCCAACAATCTTGTTATAAATGCAGGAGTATTACAGGGGCCGCGTACACAAGAATTAAAGTGCATTTTAAAAAACTAATTATTATTCGACTATTTATTTGATTAAACACATACTATTACCCCTAAAAAACTGATCCCCCATTTAATGTTACACCCTGTATAGACACCCTAGAGATGAGGCTTAGACAAGGCTTCAGGACTTAGCATGGTATTAAATTTGGTGAACTTACTATGGCATATGCAACCACAACAAAGAGAGCCACTGATTAAAACTAAATAATTTTTTTTAGTTTTAAGTGTAAAATAAATAGGAGAGAACTTTATGCATTTTTAAAGGACCAATGGCCACTCTATAGAAAATGATATATGTATCATTAATACTCCTATTGAACCATGCAGATCCTAAAATTTTTTAACTACAATGTGCTCTTTTTTATTTTATATTAACTGCAGCGGCTGGTTTATATAAAGCAGGGGTCGGCAAGTAATTTTAGGTGGGGTCCGGATACTTTTGAAAATTTTTAACGAGGTCCAGAAAAAAAATTCATATTTCTCATTTTTTTATTTTAATTTGGACTCAAATTTAATCTGCTTACTAACCATTAAGAACTCACACACTCACACAATTGTAAAGTACTAGAAAAAATGATAAGATTGGCACTTAAACGTAAAAAACATTTTTTAAATAANTTTGTTACTCTTTACAACAAATATTTACCTAAATAGTTTCTCAATTTTATTTCGCTACCTTAATATTATACATAAATTAATTAAAAAAAAATAAATATCAAGACTTGATATATATATCGGATATATATCAAGATATACATCCGATATTTGATATTTATATAAATATTATGATATTTGCCAACATTGATTAAAACACAACATTGTGTTGCACTTTTCACGAGATTTTATTCAACGAATCAGCAATCGCATTATCTCGAGCGTAGGCGCAACGGTTTGTCATTGTTCATTGTAAACGAATTTCCGTTCATATCTTTTTCCTCTTTTGGGCAATAATGACAACTATTTTTTATTTGATAGGTGATACCATTTGGATGTTTTTGAGCTTCTTGTAAAATTTTGATTAAATGAGCAGTTTGGGTACAAAAATATATTTTTTAAATGTATACATTATCTTGTCGCCCATACTATAATACTTAACAAAGTGCCAGTAACCTCTGATTTTGTAGGTTAACTGTTTGATCTTTAAATCATTGTACCCACCAATTCTTAATGAGTGTTTACTACGATAAAATATACCATGTTACTTCATTTTTGTGTGGTCGTCCGCTGTACACGTTAGTCTGAAACACCCTGTATTTAGTTTTTTTGGTAGTGACAATGACAATTCATTTTTAATATGCAGATCAGTAGTAAGTCGAAAAGATATCGTTCAGTGTAACTATTACGTGAATTTCGGAACGTGTATAATTTTACTTTCAGAAGGAAGTAAAATATAATGATGTCAAAATGATGTTGACAAATTGGCAGAAGAGATACCATCCCTTTTAACAGCACAACCACTTTCCTAAAAACAATTTTGTATCATGTGACAGGAATTGCAATGTTAAAGTCTGTAAAAAGAGAACAATTACATTAAGAAAGAAAGAAAGAACAATTAACCTGATCCAGTTTTAAACAAATTGCAATAACTAAGGTTTCAATTTGACTGTAACTGTCATGTATTAAAATATAACTATAAAAAAAGTTACTTTAAGAAGAATAGTACTGTTAAGTTTAGATTCTATGCAGTGTAGGACTCACACGTTTCATGTTTATGATCATGCAGAATTAGTGACATAGTTTCGTAATTGCTAAAGATACGCAATATCGTAACAAATTTGAAGTTATCATTATGCAATCTTGAAATATTTAAAAAAAATAATTTGTAGGCCAAGATTTATATAAACTCTTTTGCTGATTATTAGTTGAGAAATGTTGCCCTAAATTTTGTGCACTACCTCATAGGACACCATGTATATTGCTAAGAATTAAAAACATTACAACATTACAACAAGTATGAAAAAATTACCTTCAGGATTGTGTCTTTTTCTGTTGATTAATTTTCTTGGTAAAGGAGGAACGACCCTTCTTTTAACGAATTCCTCATCTTCAACTGTAATAATTTCTTCATTCGATGAGGCCTCAATATTTTCTTCATCTAATTTTTCCAAGGTTTTATTAAATGCCTCCATAGTTTTTTCCTCTTTCTCCTTCTTTTCTTCCTCTTCTTTTAATTTGTCAAACATCGCCTCACATCTACGCTTTGGCAAATCACCAAATATATTACTACGTTTCATAATTTCCGCATTAGACAATTTTCGAGACAAAGCAGTTCTAGTTTCCTTTTTCGGGATATTTTTCTTTTCTTTATTGATATCTAGAAAATACAGAATTATTATATTTCCAAAATCTCTGTGCTTATGCTTAGAAAATACTGGATGTTTAATACATTTTATCACACTGAGAGCTATACAGATGCAAGCTCAGAATGATGCCTACTGTGAGGAAGAAGGACTGTTATATGGTGCTGGAATCGCTGATAGATCAGAAAGCATTACTGACAGCTTACTCAAATTTCTAATTTTCGGTAATGTTTAAATGCGTTTTTTTCAAAAAAGTAATTTTTTTGATTGACGGGAACTCCAGCTCAAAAAGTTATGAAGCGATCGATATGAAAATTGAAAGTGTGTTTCTTTATGAAATTACAAAGAACCTGCACCAACAATTGATGATATCATAAATTTCAGGGTGTTTTTTATTCAAAATTGCGACCTCCACATTTCCCGTGAACAACCAACTCGGATGACGACCTTCGTTGAACAACAGCCCATTACTTCGGTATTTTTAACACGACTTGAAAAAATTTGTAAATGTAGTTCAAAATATTGATAAAATAATGTCAAAGTTTCATCAAATTCTAATTCACTCAAAAAATCCATAAGAAATGCCTGAAAATCAGCCTCCTAATGTGGTTTCCTCCCTTAAGAGTTTTCATCTGAAGCTCTTGTAATAATATGAAAAAAAGTGATAAAAGCATCAAATACATTTCTAAGCATTTTAAATTATTTTCTACTAAACAGGATGTCTCGTATATTCCAGCTGTTACTTTTTTTTTCAAACGGAGGAGTATGTAGATTACAGCAGTTAAAAATAAAATTTAAGGCTCTCATTATTATTTTATAAAACACATATAATTTTTGTTGAAAGCAAATCTAGTCCTTTCCTACAACATCGATAAAACTGAAAAATTGAAATAAATAGGCTTCTGTATTGTAAGATTATGTTCTGATTATACCAGTTTTTAATTTCTAAGTTTTCATTAATTCTTTTCATTAGTATACAAAAAAACTTAATGTACCTTCAGATTCAGTCTTAAATTCTGCACCAATTTTATTAGTTTCTTGCTTTTTATGTGTTCGCACAGTGCTCTTAATTGGAGTTGATTTATTTAACCACTCCTGTTCATCTGAATTCTTCACTTTTTTGTTAGTAATACCATCTAAGCTGTCATCGTCATCATCGTAGTTATAAACTTTCCTTTTCGTCTGACGTCCAGAACGGCAAGTATAAGTTGCTGGGACATCACTGTCAGAAAAGCTTGGGAAAGTCTCTGTTGTACTCGTAATCTTGGGCAGGGGAGCTGGATAAAAAGATGTCCTTGCCAATTCTGTCTTCATTTTATTCATTTTTGTGTGGTACGCATACAACATTTTTGCTTTTAAAGCTGTTCCAGCGTTTAAAAATTTGGCTGTACTTTGTATTGGTACAAATTTTAATTCATGAGTAATTAAGGTTATGGTGTATTCTGAATCTTTTGCCATTTCATTAAAACCAAATGTCACTTTAGTGGCATCTTTAGGCGAATCATTAATTATATCATCTATGTTATCTTCTAAAATATTTTCATTATTATTATGTTCCAAGGCACTTTCTGAAGGTTTCTTTTCCGAAGTCCAGGCCTTTGGTATAAATGGCTTTTCTTTACTTTTCGCTGGAGTATTTTCTACATTTTCTTCTTCAAGAAGACTCATAAGTTCTTCCTGACTTTCGTTGAGTCGTCTTGTATGATCTTCTTCCGATGCAGTACTTTTTGAATTTATTAAAACTTTATAATAGGACAACATATTATCCTTTGACATATTGGGTTCAAACATATTTGCATCTGAAATATATCAAGATTAGTATTGAATTTATTCTGTTTTGGATTTGGATAAAAAAACCGCGAAAATGACAATCCAAAGAATTCGCTTTTTAATATATTTAATTCAATTACCATCTAGAACTCTTTTAACTTCTGCCATGTCCACATCTAAGTCAGCTTCGTTTGATGATTCCATGATTATAAATTTGGCTTATTTTAATTTTAAGACAAACAAATATTTATAAGGTTAGATGACGCTTGACACTTGACATTCTTGATAACGACATATGTGAACGACACCGCCGTTGTTTTATTTTTCCTTGGTGCTATTGGCGAAAATGTAAAGCACAAAACATATAAACAGTAGAGATGTGTTGCTCTTTCACTGTCTGCTACTTTGGCACTGTTCCGCAGTTGTCACTGGAGCTGACTGTTCCGCTGCGACAAAAGAAGCGGTGATTTTTCGGAGCGTTTACTTCAAAGTGCAATTTACTAGCGCTCAGACGTGCCGGCCACAGCAGAGCAGATTCTCACTCAGCCGTTGCGGTCTGCGCTTGAATTAGTCACAGTGTCACACACTAAACATATAATACAGTCTCAGTACAGTCGCGTTTGATTTAAAGACAAAAATCAAACGCGACAAAATCACTTAGACAGCAAAAAACATGCGACTGTTCATTTGTTTTTGTTGCACTCGCGGAAAAATTTTGAATATCTGGCACTGTACTCACTGTATGATGTCGTCGTTCTATGTGTCTTTTTAAATTGGTGATTGNCCAATTCTTAATGAGTGTTTACTACGATAAAATATACCATGTTACTTCATTTTTGTGTGGTCGTCCGCTGTACACGTTAGTCTGAAACACCCTGTATTTAGTTTTTTTGGTAGTGACAATGACAATTCATTTTTAATATGCAGATCAGTAGTAAGTCGAAAAGATATCGTTCAGTGTAACTATTACGTGAATTTCGGAACGTGTATAATTTTACTTTCAGAAGGAAGTAAAATATAATGATGTCAAAATGATGTTGACAAATTGGCAGAAGAGATACCATCCCTTTTAACAGCACAACCACTTTCCTAAAAACAATTTTGTATCATGTGACAGGAATTGCAATGTTAAAGTCTGTAAAAAGAGAACAATTACATTAAGAAAGAAAGAAAGAACAATTAACCTGATCCAGTTTTAAACAAATTGCAATAACTAAGGTTTCAATTTGACTGTAACTGTCACATATTAAAATATAACTATAAAAAAAGTTACTTTAAGAAGAATAGTACTGTTAAGTTTAGATTCTATGCAGTGTAGGACTCACACGTTTCATGTTTATGATCATGCAGAATTAGTGACATAGTTTCGTAATTGCTAAAGATACGCAATATCGTAACAAATTTGAAGTTATCATTATGCAATCTTGAAATATTTAAAAAAAATAATTTGTAGGCCAAGATTTATATAAACTTTTTTGCTGATTATTAGTTGAGAAATGTTGCCCTAAATTTTGTGCACTACCTCATAGGACACCATGTATATTGCTAAGAATTAAAAACATTACAACATTACAACAAGTATGAAAAAATTACCTTCAGGATTGTGTCTTTTTCTGTTGATTAATTTTCTTGGTAAAGGAGGAACAACCCTTCTTTTAACAAATTCCTCATCTTCAACTGTAATAATTTCTTCATTCGATGAGGCCTCAATATTTTCTTCATCTAATTTTTCCAAGGTTTTATTAAATGCCTCCATAGTTTTTTCCTCTTTCTCCTTCTTTTCTTCCTCTTCTTTTAATTTGTCAAACATCGCCTCACATCTACGCTTTGGCAAATCACCAAATATATTACTACGTTTCATAATTTCCGCATTAGACAATTTTCGAGATAAAGTAGTTCTAGTTTCCTTTTTCGGGATATTTTTCTTTTCTTTATTGATATCTAGAAAATACAGAATTATTATATTTCCAAAATCTCTGTGCTTATGCTTAGAAAATACTGGATGTTTAATACATTTTATCACACTGAGAGCTATACAGATGCAAGCTCAGAATGATGCCTACTGTGAGGAAGAAGGACTGTTATATGGTGCTGGAATCGCTGATAGATCAGAAAGCATTACTGACAGCTTACTCAAATTTCTAATTTTCGGTAATGTTTAAATGCGTTTTTTTCAAAAAAGTAATTTTTTTGATTGACGGGAACTCCAGCTCAAAAAGTTATGAAGCGATCGATATGAAAATTGAAAGTGTGTTTCTTTATGAAATTACAAAGAACCTGCACCAACAATTGATGATATCATAAATTTCAGGGTGTTTTTTATTCAAAATTGCGACCTCCACATTTCCCGTGAACAACCAACTCGGATGACGACCTTCGTTGAACAACAGCCCATTACTTCGGTATTTTTAACACGACTTGAAAAAATTTGTAAATGTAGTTCAAAATATTGATAAAATAATGTCAAAGTTGCATCAAATTCTAATTCACTCAAAAAATCCATAAGAAATGCCTGAAAATCAGCCTCCTAATGTGGTTTCCTCCCTTAAGAGTTTTCATCTGAAGCTCTTGTAATAATACGAAAAAAAGTGATAAAAGCATCAAATACATTTCTAAGCATTTTAAATTATTTTCTACTAAACAGGATGTCTCGTATATTCCAGCTGTTACTTTTTTTTTCAAACGGAGGAGTATGTAGATTACAGCAGTTAAAAATAAAATTTAAGGCTCACATTATTATTTTATAAAACACATAATTTTTGTTGAAAGCAAATCTAGTCCTTTCCTACAACATCGATAAAACTGAAAAATTGAAATAAATAGGCTTCTGTATTGTAAGATTATGTTCTGATTATACCAGTTTTTAATTTCTAAGTTTTCATTAATTCTTTTCATTAGTATACAAAAAAACTTAATGTACCTTCAGATTCAGTCTTAAATTCTGCACCAATTTTATTAGTTTCTTGCTTTTTATGTGTTCGCACAGTGCTCTTAATTGGAGTTGATTTATTTAACCACTCCTGTTCATCTGAATTCTTCACTTTTTTGTTAGTAATACCATCTAAGCTGTCATCGTCATCATCGTAGTTATAAACTTTCCTTTTCGTCTGACGTCCAGAACGGCAAGTATAAGTTGCTGGGACATCACTGTCAGAAAAGCTTGGGAAAGTCTCTGTTGTACTCGTAATCTTGGGCAGGGGAGCTGGATAAAAAGATGTCCTTGCCAATTCTGTCTTCATTTTATTCATTTTTGTGTGGTACGCATACAACATTTTTGCTTTTAAAGCTGTTCCAGCGTTTAAAAATTTGGCTGTACTTTGTATTGGTACAAATTTTAATTCATGAGTAATTAAGGTTATGGTGTATTCTGAATCTTTTGCCATTTCATTAAAACCAAATGTCACTTTAGTGGCATCTTTAGGCGAATCATTAATTATATCATCTATGTTATCTTCTAAAATATTTTCATTATTATTATGTTCCAAGGCACTTTCTGAAGGTTTCTNCATTTTAAATTATTTTCTACTAAACAGGATGTCTCGTATATTCCAGCTGTTACTTTTTTTTTTCAAACGGAGGAGTATGTAGATTACAGCAGTTAAAAATAAAATTTAAGGCTCTCATTATTATTTTATAAAACACATATAATTTTTGTTGAAAGCAAATCTAGTCCTTTCCTACAACATCGATAAAACTGAAAAATTGAAATAAATAGGCTTCTGTATTGTAAGATTATGTTCTGATTATACCAGTTTTTAATTTCTAAGTTTTCATTAATTCTTTTCATTAGTATACAAAAAAACTTAATGTACCTTCAGATTCAGTCTTAAATTCTGCACCAATTTTATTAGTTTCTTGCTTTTTATGTGTTCGCACAGTGCTCTTAATTGGAGTTGATTTATTTAACCACTCCTGTTCATCTGAATTCTTCACTTTTTTGTTAGTAATACCATCTAAGCTGTCATCGTCATCATCGTAGTTATAAACTTTCCTTTTCGTCTGACGTCCAGAACGGCAAGTATAAGTTGCTGGGACATCACTGTCAGAAAAGCTTGGGAAAGTCTCTGTTGTACTCGTAATCTTGGGCAGGGGAGCTGGATAAAAAGATGTCCTTGCCAATTCTGTCTTCATTTTATTCATTTTTGTGTGGTACGCATACAACATTTTTGCTTTTAAAGCTGTTCCAGCGTTTAAAAATTTGGCTGTACTTTGTATTGGTACAAATTTTAATTCATGAGTAATTAAGGTTATGGTGTATTCTGAATCTTTTGCCATTTCATTAAAACCAAATGTCACTTTAGTGGCATCTTTAGGCGAATCATTAATTATATCATCTATGTTATCTTCTAAAATATTTTCATTATTATTATGTTCCAAGGCACTTTCTGAAGGTTTCTTTTCCGAAGTCCAGGCCTTTGGTATAAATGGCTTTTCTTTACTTTTCGCTGGAGTATTTTCTACATTTTCTTCTTCAAGAAGACTCATAAGTTCTTCCTGACTTTCGTTGAGTCGTCTTGTATGATCTTCTTCCGATGCAGTACTTTTTGAATTTATTAAAACTTTATAATAGGACAACATATTATCCTTTGACATATTGGGTTCAAACATATTTGCATCTGAAATATATCAAGATTAGTATTGAATTTATTCTGTTTTGGATTTGGATAAAAAAACCGCGAAAATGACAATCCAAAGAATTCGCTTTTTAATATATTTAATTCAATTACCATCTAGAACTCTTTTAACTTCTGCCATGTCCACATCTAAGTCAGCTTCGTTTGATGATTCCATGATTATAAATTTGGCTTATTTTAATTTTAAGACAAACAAATATTTATAAGGTTAGATGACGCTTGACACTTGACATTCTTGATAACGACATATGTGAACGACACCGACGTTGTTTTATTTTTCCTTGGTGCTATTGGCGAAAATGTAAAGCACAAAACATATAAACAGTAGAGATGTGTTGCTCTTTCACTGTCTGCTACTTTGGCACTGTTCCGCAGTTGTCACTGGAGCTGACTGTTCCGCTGCGACAAAAGAAGCGGTGATTTTTCGGAGCGTTTACTTCAAAGTGCAATTTACTAGCGCTCAGACGTGCCGGCCACAGCAGAGCAGATTCTCACTCAGCCGTTGCGGTCTGCGCTTGAATTAGTCACAGTGTCACACACTAAACATATAATACAGTCTCAGTACAGTCGCGTTTGATTTAAAGACAAAAATCAAACGCGACAAAATCACTTAGACAGCAAAAAACATGCGACTGTTCATTTGTTTTTGTTGCACTCGCGGAAAAATTTTGAATATCTGGCACTGTACTCACTGTATGATGTCGTCGTTCTATGTGTCTTTTTAAACTGGTGATTGAAGATTTATAACAAATATTTTGCTTGCATATACTACAACAAGGTTTACTTTCATGCGTTATTGCGTTGGTAAAAATAAATTCCACAGGAGATTTTCTTCGTTTATCCATTTCCAATTTTATTTCTAATAAAAATTTATTAGTAGTAATTTAAGACAAAATAACGGGTCACGACGCTATATCAAATTCAAATAAATAATGCGAAAGCGAAATACCAAATTGAGCTAAATCTACGAAAGTTGGCACATGACATGCTTGAAAAACAGCGCATAACGAAAGTATCCCTAACGCTAGCCGCTATTAAGCACTACAGGTGTCGATTTATGAACTCTGACGCGGAAATAAGGGAACAATATCACGGTAGGAATGTATGCGCGCGCTACCAGGAGCTGTTCCGAAAAATCGCAGCTATTTNGTCGGCAAGTAATTTTAGGTGGGGTCCGGATACTTTTGAAAATTTTTAACGAGGTCCAGAAAAAAAATTCATATTTCTCATTTTTTTATTTTAATTTGGACTCAAATTTAATCTGCTTACTAACCATTAAGAACTCACACACTCACAAAATTGTAAAATACTAGAAAAAATAATAAGATTGGCACTTAAACGTAAAAAACATTTTTTAAATAACTTATCTGAGTAATTTATACTTTAAAAAAATTTTTGGCGGTCCAGTATTTTACCTTCCGCGGTCCGGATCTGGACCGCGGTCCGCCAGTTGCCAACCCTTGATATAAAGGATGGTTCTGAAATAAGTATATTTCTCCAAGGGGTTGCAGAAAAAGTTATTTTAAATAGAAAGTTTTACAGAACATGGATCATAGTTCGCTTGGTTTTTGAGTTATACGATGCCAAAATTGGAAAAATATATCACATTTTCTGAAATATCTCTTAGGATGTTTGATGTAGACTCATGCAACTGGGGCCACTAAATTATCTAAGTGGAAGTAAAATCACGCTAAATGACAATGATGTCAACAGTGGCAGATTCGAGCAGTCAGTACCTCTAGGAGCCTCAGAATTTTAAAACCAATGAGTAGTCTTCAAAATCAATTAGAACTTTTTACTGCCAATGGAATTTCTAACACAAAAGATTTTTTACAGTTTGTTCGAAGAATGAGTTGTTGTAGAGGTTTGATTTTTTTTTTATTAAAGTGACAGTTAATAAATCGAAAATAACTAAAATTATTCGTTTTAAAAAAACAGTTTAAGACTACAATAGAACACTTTTAATTTTGCTATACAATTAGTAAATTATGAATTAAAGTATAAAATAACAAATTATATTATTCAAAATTTAATAAAATCTGCTTGCTTGTTATAAAAGGTTATATAAAAATGTTTTTGACAGTAAAAACACATTTTTAATGTTTTACCTATAGAAATGACTACTTTTTCAATGTCGGCGACTATTTTGCAATAAAAAAATGCTTTTCAATTTATATCGTAGATCTGACCATTTTCTAACAAAATTTTTTCGTAAATGACTAACACAATTTTAGGGATGTCTCATTTAAGTCACATTAGGAGGTTCAAAAAATAGGATTTTTTTTTATTATATAAATTGTTTGGAAAACTATTCAAGAATACATTTCAAAACTATATTCCTATTCGTTCCGATTTTATGTGTCTAAAACCGAACGTCCATTGGGTCAGCCCACGGGCGTACAGGAAGTGGGGTGAAGCACTCGTTCAGTCACTTATTAAGCAAGAAAAGAACAGATGCAAGCTCAGAATGATGCCTACTGTGAGGAAGGACTGTTGTCCTTCCTGGAGACTGGTGCTCGAATCGCTGATAGATCAGAAAGCATTATTGACAACTTTCTCAAATTTCTAATTTTCAGTAATGTTCAAATGCGTTTTTTTCAAAAAAGAAATTTTTTTGATTGACGGGAACTCCAGCTCAAAAAGTTATGAA